>NW_027445205.1:0-81896 GCF_048569485.1 Anomaloglossus baeobatrachus | reverse complement strand
GCAAGATAACCAAACAAAACTTTTAGTGGATTTCTACTTATTTTATTAAATATCATCTCCACCAAACAGGACAAGCTTGCATCTGTTATAGTTTTGGAGAAAAATGTGTTCATTTCATGTATGCGCGAAATGCCTTAAAAATGGCTTTAAAATGGATTTGGAGCATGGAGACGATTATCTCGGGATTGCAAGATAACCAAACAAAACTTTTAGTGGATTTCTACTTATTTTATTAAATATCATCTCCACCAAACAGGACAAGCTTGCATCTGTTATAGTTTTGGAGAAAAATGTGTTCATTTCATGTATGCGCGAAATGCCTTAAAAATGGCTTTAAAATGGATTTGGAGCATGGAGACGATTATCTCGGGATTGCAAGATAACCAAACAAAACTTTTAGTGGATTTCTACTTATTTTATTAAATATCATCTCCACCAAACAGGACAAGCTTGCATCTGTTATAGTTTTGGAGAAAAATGTGTTCATTTCATGTATGCGCGAAATGCCTTAAAAATGGCTTTAAAATGGATTTGGAGCATGGAGACGATTATCTCGGGATTGCAAGATAACCAAACAAAACTTTTAGTGGATTTCTACTTATTTTATTAAATATCATCTCCACCAAACAGGACAAGCTTGCATCTGTTATAGTTTTGGAGAAAAATGTGTTCATTTCATGTATGCGCGAAATGCCTTAAAAATGGCTTTAAAATGGATTTGGAGCATGGAGACGATTATCTCGGGATTGCAAGATAACCAAACAAAACTTTTAGTGGATTCTACTTATTTTATTAAATATCATCTCCACCAAACAGGACAAGCTTGCATCTGTTATAGTTTTGGAGAAAAATGTGTTCATTTCATGTATGCGCGAAATGCCTTAAAAATGGCTTTAAAATGGATTTGGAGCATGGAGACGATTATCTCGGATTGCAAGATAACCAAACAAAACTTTTAGTGGATTTCTACTTATTTTATTAAATATCATCTCCACCAAACAGGACAAGCTTGCATCTGTTATAGTTTTGGAGAAAAATGTGTTCATTTCATGTATGCGCGAAATGCCTTAAAAATGGCTTTAAAATGGATTTGGAGCATGGAGACGATTATCTCGGGATTGCAAGATAACCAAACAAAACTTTTAGTGGATTTCTACTTATTTTATTAAATATCATCTCCACCAAACAGGACAAGCTTGCATCTGTTATAGTTTTGGAGAAAATGTGTTCATTTCATGTATGCGCGAAATGCCTTAAAAATGGCTTTAAAATGGATTTGGAGCATGGAGACGATTATCTCGGGATTGCAAGATAACCAAACAAAACTTTTAGTGGATTTCTACTTATTTTATTAAATATCATCTCCACCAAACAGGACAAGCTTGCATCTGTTATAGTTTTGGAGAAAAATGTGTTCATTTCATGTATGCGCGAAATGCCTTAAAAATGGCTTTAAAATGGATTTGGAGCATGGAGACGATTATCTCGGGATTGCAAGATAACCAAACAAAACGTTTAGTGGATTTCTACTTATTTTATTAAATATCATCTCCACCAAACAGGACAAGCTTGCATCTGTTATAGTTTTGGAGAAAAATGTGTTCATTTCATGTATGCGCGAAATGCCTTAAAAATGGCTTTAAAATGGATTTGGAGCATGGAGACGATTATCTCGGGATTGCAAGATAACCAAACAAAACTTTTAGTGGATTTATACTTATTTTATTAAATATCATCTCCACCAAACAGGACAAGCTTGCATCTGTTATAGTTTTGGAGAAAAATGTGTTCATTTCATGTATGCGCGAAATGCCTTAAAAATGGCTTTAAAATGGATTTGGAGCATGGAGACGATTATCTCGGGATTGCAAGATAACCAAACAAAACTTTTAGTGGATTTCTACTTATTTTATTAAATATCATCTCCACCAAACAGGACAAGCTTGCATCTGTTATAGTTTTGGAGAAAAATGTGTTCATTTCATGTATGCGCGAAATGCCTTAAAAATGGCTTTAAAATGGATTTGGAGCATGGAGACGATTATATCGGGATTGCAAGATAACCAAACAAAACTTTTAGTGGATTTCTACTTATTTTATTAAATATCATCTCCACCAAACAGGACAAGCTTGCATCTGTTATAGTTTTGGAGAAAAATGTGTTCATTTCATGTATGCGCGAAATGCCTTAAAAATGGCTTTAAAATGGATTTGGAGCATGGAGACGATTATCTCGGGATTGCAAGATAACCAAACAAAACTTTTAGTGGATTTCTACTTATTTTATTAAATATCATCTCCACCAAACAGGACAAGCTTGCATCTGTTATAGTTTTGGAGAAAAATGTGTTCATTTCATGTATGCGCGAAATGCCTTAAAAATGGCTTTAAAATGGATTTGGAGCATGGAGACGATTATCTCGGGATTGCAAGATAACCAAACAAAACTTTTAGTGGATTTCTACTTATTTTATTAAATATCATCTCCACCAAACAGGACAAGCTTGCATCTGTTATAGTTTTGGAGAAAAATGTGTTCATTTCATGTATGCGCGAAATGCCTTAAAAATGGCTTTAAAATGGATTTGGAGCATGGAGACGATTATCTCGGGATTGCAAGATAACCAAACAAAACTTTTAGTGGATTTCTACTTATTTTATTAAATATCATCTCCACCAAACAGGACAAGCTTGCATCTGTTATAGTTTTGGAGAAAAATGTGTTCATTTCATGTATGCGCGAAATGCCTTAAAAATGGCTTTAAAATGGATTTGGAGCATGGAGACGATTATCTCGGGATTGCAAGATAACCAAACAAAACTTTTAGTGGATTTCTACTTATTTTATTAAATATCATCTCCACCAAACAGGACAAGCTTGCATCTGTTATAGTTTTGGAGAAAAATGTGTTCATTTCATGTATGCGCGAAATGCCTTAAAAATGGCTTTAAAATGGATTTGGAGCATGGAGACGATTATCTCGGGATTGCAAGATAACCAAACAAAACTTTTAGTGGATTTCTACTTATTTTATTAAATATCATCTCCACCAAACAGGACAAGCTTGCATCTGTTATAGTTTTGGAGAAAAATGTGTTCATTTCATGTATGCGCGAAATGCCTTAAAAATGGCTTTAAAATGGATTTGGAGCATGGAGACGATTATCTCGGGATTGCAAGATAACCAAACAAAACTTTTAGTGGATTTCTACTTATTTTATTAAATATCATCTCCACCAAACAGGACAAGCTTGCATCTGTTATAGTTTTGGAGAAAAATGTGTTCATTTCATGTATGCGCGAAATGCCTTAAAATGGCTTTAAAATGGATTTGGAGCATGGAGACGATTATCTCGGGATTGCAAGATAACCAAACAAAACTTTTAGTGGATTTCTACTTATTTTATTAAATATCATCTCCACCAAACAGGACAAGCTTGCATCTGTTATAGTTTTGGAGAAAAATGTGTTCATTTCATGTATGCGCGAAATGCCTTAAAAATGGCTTATAAAATAAGTAGAAATCCACTAAAAGTTTTGTTTGGTTATCTTGCAATCCCGAGATAATCGTCTCCATGCTCCAAATCCATTTTAAAGCCATTTTTAAGGCATTTCGCGCATACATGAAATGAACACATTTTTCTCCAAAACTATAACAGATGCAAGCTTGTCCTGTTTGGTGGAGATGATATTTAATAAAATAAGTAGAAATCCACTAAAAGTTTTGTTTGGTTATCTTGCAATCCCGAGATAATCGTCTCCATGCTCCAAATCCATTTTAAAGCCATTTTTAAGGCATTTCGCGCATACATGAAATGAACACATTTTTCTCCAAAACTATAACAGATGCAAGCTTGTCCTGTTTGGTGGAGATGATATTTAATAAAATAAGTAGAAATCCACTAAAAGTTTTGTTTGGTTATCTTGCAATCCCGAGATAATCGTCTCCATGCTCCAAATCCATTTTAAAGCCATTTTTAAGGCATTTCGCGCATACATGAAATGAACACATTTTTCTCCAAAACTATAACAGATGCAAGCTTGTCCTGTTTGGTGGAGATGATATTTAATAAAATAAGTAGAAATCCACTAAAAGTTTTGTTTGGTTATCTTGCAATCCCGAGATAATCGTCTCCATGCTCCAAATCCATTTTAAAGCCATTTTTAAGGCATTTCGCGCATACATGAAATGAACACATTTTTCTCCAAAACTATAACAGATGCAAGCTTGTCCTGTTTGGTGGAGATGATATTTAATAAAATAAGTAGAAATCCACTAAAAGTTTTGTTTGGTTATCTTGCAATCCCGAGATAATCGTCTCCATGCTCCAAATCCATTTTAAAGCCATTTTTAAGGCATTTCGCGCATACATGAAATGAACACATTTTTCTCCAAAACTATAACAGATGCAAGCTTGTCCTGTTTGGTGGAGATGATATTTAATAAAATAAGTAGAAATCCACTAAAAGTTTTGTTTGGTTATCTTGCAATCCCGATATAATCGTCTCCATGCTCCAAATCCATTTTAAAGCCATTTTTAAGGCATTTCGCGCATACATGAAATGAACACATTTTTCTCCAAAACTATAACAGATGCAAGCTTGTCCTGTTTGGTGGAGATGATATTTAATAAAATAAGTAGAAATCCACTAAAAGTTTTGTTTGGTTATCTTGCAATCCCGAGATAATCGTCTCCATGCTCCAAATCCATTTTAAAGCCATTTTTAAGGCATTTCGCGCATACATGAAATGAACACATTTTTCTCCAAAACTATAACAGATGCAAGCTTGTCCTGTTTGGTGGAGATGATATTTAATAAAATAAGTATAAATCCACTAAAAGTTTTGTTTGGTTATCTTGCAATCCCGAGATAATCGTCTCCATGCTCCAAATCCATTTTAAAGCCATTTTTAAGGCATTTCGCGCATACATGAAATGAACACATTTTTCTCCAAAACTATAACAGATGCAAGCTTGTCCTGTTTGGTGGAGATGATATTTAATAAAATAAGTAGAAATCCACTAAACGTTTTGTTTGGTTATCTTGCAATCCCGAGATAATCGTCTCCATGCTCCAAATCCATTTTAAAGCCATTTTTAAGGCATTTCGCGCATACATGAAATGAACACATTTTTCTCCAAAACTATAACAGATGCAAGCTTGTCCTGTTTGGTGGAGATGATATTTAATAAAATAAGTAGAAATCCACTAAAAGTTTTGTTTGGTTATCTTGCAATCCCGAGATAATCGTCTCCATGCTCCAAATCCATTTTAAAGCCATTTTAAGGCATTTCGCGCATACATGAAATGAACACATTTTTCTCCAAAACTATAACAGATGCAAGCTTGTCCTGTTTGGTGGAGATGATATTTAATAAAATAAGTAGAAATCCACTAAAAGTTTTGTTTGGTTATCTTGCAATCCCGAGATAATCGTCTCCATGCTCCAAATCCATTTTAAAGCCATTTTTAAGGCATTTCGCGCATACATGAAATGAACACATTTTTCTCCAAAACTATAACAGATGCAAGCTTGTCCTGTTTGGTGGAGATGATATTTAATAAAATAAGTAGAAATCCACTAAAAGTTTTGTTTGGTTATCTTGCAATCCCGAGATAATCGTCTCCATGCTCCAAATCCATTTTAAAGCCATTTTAAGGCATTTCGCGCATACATGAAATGAACACATTTTTCTCCAAAACTATAACAGATGCAAGCTTGTCCTGTTTGGTGGAGATGATATTTAATAAAATAAGTAGAAATCCACTAAAAGTTTTGTTTGGTTATCTTGCAATCCCGAGATAATCGTCTCCATGCTCCAAATCCATTTTAAAGCCATTTTTAAGGCATTTCGCGCATACATGAAATGAACACATTTTTCTCCAAAACTATAACAGATGCAAGCTTGTCCTGTTTGGTGGAGATGATATTTAATAAAATAAGTAGAAATCCACTAAAAGTTTTGTTTGGTTATCTTGCAATCCCGAGATAATCGTCTCCATGCTCCAAATCCATTTTAAAGCCATTTTAAGGCATTTCGCGCATACATGAAATGAACACATTTTTCTCCAAAACTATAACAGATGCAAGCTTGTCCTGTTTGGTGGAGATGATATTTAATAAAATAAGTAGAAATCCACTAAAAGTTTTGTTTGGTTATCTTGCAATCCCGAGATAATCGTCTCCATGCTCCAAATCCATTTTAAAGCCATTTTTAAGGCATTTCGCGCATACATGAAATGAACACATTTTTCTCCAAAACTATAACAGATGCAAGCTTGTCCTGTTTGGTGGAGATGATATTTAATAAAATAAGTAGAAATCCACTAAAAGTTTTGTTTGGTTATCTTGCAATCCGAGATAATCGTCTCCATGCTCCAAATCCATTTTAAAGCCATTTTTAAGGCATTTCGCGCATACATGAAATGAACACATTTTTCTCCAAAACTATAACAGATGCAAGCTTGTCCTGTTTGGTGAGATGATATTTAATAAAATAAGTAGAAATCCACTAAAAGTTTTGTTTGGTTATCTTGCAATCCCGAGATAATCGTCTCCATGCTCCAAATCCATTTTAAAGCCATTTTTAAGGCATTTCGCGCATACATGAAATGAACACATTTTTCTCCAAAACTATAACAGATGCAAGCTTGTCCTGTTTGGTGGAGATGATATTTAATAAAATAAGTAGAAATCCACTAAAAGTTTTGTTTGGTTATCTTGCAATCCCGAGATAATCGTCTCCATGCTCCAAATCCATTTTAAAGCCATTTTTAAGGCATTTCGCGCATACATGAAATGAACACATTTTTCTCCAAAACTATAACAGATGCAAGCTTGTCCTGTTTGGTGGAGATGATATTTAATAAAATAAGTAGAAATCCACTAAAAGTTTTGTTTGGTTATCTTGCAATCCCGAGATAATCGTCTCCATGCTCCAAATCCATTTTAAAGCCATTTTTAAGGCATTTCGCGCATACATGAAATGAACACATTTTTCTCCAAAACTATAACAGATGCAAGCTTGTCCTGTTTGGTGGAGATGATATTTAATAAAATAAGTAGAAATCCACTAAAAGTTTTGTTTGGTTATCTTGCAATCCGAGATAATCGTCTCCATGCTCCAAATCCATTTTAAAGCCATTTTTAAGGCATTTCGCGCATACATGAAATGAACACATTTTTCTCCAAAACTATAACAGATGCAAGCTTGTCCTGTTTGGTGGAGATGATATTTAATAAAATAAGTAGAAATCCACTAAAAGTTTTGTTTGGTTATCTTGCAATCCCGAGATAATCGTCTCCATGCTCCAAATCCATTTTAAAGCCATTTTTAAGGCATTTCGCGCATACATGAAATGAACACATTTTTCTCCAAAACTATAACAGATGCAAGCTTGTCCTGTTTGGTGGAGATGATATTTAATAAAATAAGTAGAAATCCACTAAAAGTTTTGTTTGGTTATCTTGCAATCCCGAGATAATCGTCTCCATGCTCCAAATCCATTTTAAAGCCATTTTTAAGGCATTTCGCGCATACATGAAATGAACACATTTTTCTCCAAAACTATAACAGATGCAAGCTTGTCCTGTTTGGTGGAGATGATATTTAATAAAATAAGTAGAAATCCACTAAAAGTTTTGTTTGGTTATCTTGCAATCCCGAGATAATCGTCTCCATGCTCCAAATCCATTTTAAAGCCATTTTTAAGGCATTTCGCGCATACATGAAATGAACACATTTTTCTCCAAAACTATAACAGATGCAAGCTTGTCCTGTTTGGTGGAGATGATATTTAATAAAATAAGTAGAAATCCACTAAAAGTTTTGTTTGGTTATCTTGCAATCCCGAGATAATCGTCTCCATGCTCCAAATCCATTTTAAAGCCATTTTTAAGGCATTTCGCGCATACATGAAATGAACACATTTTTCTCCAAAACTATAACAGATGCAAGCTTGTCCTGTTTGGTGGAGATGATATTTAATAAAATAAGTAGAAATCCACTAAAGGTTTTGTTTGGTTATCTTGCAATCCCGAGATAATCGTCTCCATGCTCCAAATCCATTTTAAAGCATTTTTAAGGCATTTCGCGCATACATGAAATGAACACATTTTTCTCCAAAACTATAACAGATGCAAGCTTGTCCTGTTTGGTGGAGATGATATTTAATAAAATAAGTAGAAATCCACTAAAAGTTTTGTTTGGTTATCTTGCAATCCCGAGATAATCGTCTCCATGCTCCAAATCCATTTTAAAGCCATTTTTAAGGCATTTCGCGCATACATGAAATGAACACATTTTTCTCCAAAACTATAACAGATGCAAGCTTGTCCTGTTTGGTGGAGATGATATTTAATAAAATAAGTAGAAATCCACTAAAAGTTTTGTTTGGTTATCTTAGCAATCCCGAGATAATCGTCTCCATGCTCCAAATCCATTTTAAAGCCATTTTTAAGGCATTTCGCGCATACATGAAATGAACACATTTTTCTCCAAAACTATAACAGATGCAAGCTTGTCCTGTTTGGTGGAGATGATATTTAATAAAATAAGTAGAAATCCACTAAAAGTTTTGTTTGGTTATCTTGCAATCCCGAGATAATCGTCTCCATGCTCCAAATCCATTTTAAAGCCATTTTTAAGGCATTTCGCGCATACATGAAATGAACACATTTTTCTCCAAAACTATAACAGATGCAAGCTTGTCCTGTTTGGTGGAGATGATATTTAATAAAATAAGTAGAAATCCACTAAAAGTTTTGTTTGGTTATCTTGCAATCCCGAGATAATCGTCTCCTTGCTCCAAATCCATTTTAAAGCCATTTTTAAGGCATTTCGCGCATACATGAAATGAACACATTTTTCTCCAAAACTATAACAGATGCAAGCTTGTCCTGTTTGGTGGAGATGATATTTAATAAAATAAGTAGAAGTCCACTAAAAGTTTTGTTTGGTTGTCTTGCAATCCCGAGATAATCGTCTCCATGCTCCAAATCCATTTTAAAGCCATTTTTAAGGCATTTCGCGCATACATGAAATGAACACATTTTTCTCCAAAACTATAACAGATGCAAGCTTGTCCTGTTTAGTGGAGATGATATTTAATAAAATAAGTAGAAATCCACTAAAAGTTTTGTTTGGTTATCTTGCAATCCCGAGATAATCGTCTCCATGCTCCAAATCCATTTAAAGCCATTTTTAAGGCATTTCGCGCATACATGAAATGAACACATTTTTCTCCAAAACTATAACAGATGCAAGCTTGTCCTGTTTGGTGGAGATGATATTTAATAAAATAAGTAGAAATCCACTAAAAGTTTTGTTTGGTTATCTTGCAATCCCGAGATAATCGTCTCCATGCTCCAAATCCATTTTAAAGCCATTTTTAAGGCATTTCGCGCATACATGAAATGAACACATTTTTCTCCAAAACTATAACAGATGCAAGCTTGTCCTGTTTGGTGGAGATGATATTTAATAAAATAAGTAGAAATCCACTAAAAGTTTTGTTTGGTTATCTTGCAATCCCGAGATAATCGTCTCCATGCTCCAAATCCATTTTAAAGCCATTTTTAAGGCATTTCGCGCATACATGAAATGAACACATTTTTCTCCAAAACTATAACAGATGCAAGCTTGTCCTGTTTGGTGGAGATGATATTTAATAAAATAAGTAGAAATCCACTAAAAGTTTTGTTTGGTTATCTTGCAATCCCGAGATAATCGTCTCCATGCTCCAAATCCATTTTAAAGCCATTTTTAAGGCATTTCGCGCATACATGAAATGAACACATTTTTCTCCAAAACTATAACAGATGCAAGCTTGTCCTGTTTGGTGGAGATGATATTTAATAAAATAAGTATAAATCCACTAAAAGTTTTGTTTGGTTATCTTGCAATCCCGAGATAATCGTCTCCATGCTCCAAATCCATTTTAAAGCCATTTTTAAGGCATTTCGCGCATACATGAAATGAACACATTTTTCTCCAAAACTATAACAGATGCAAGCTTGTCCTGTTTGGTGGAGATGATATTTAATAAAATAAGTAGAAATCCACTAAAAGTTTTGTTTGGTTATCTTGCAATCCCGAGATAATCGTCTCCATGCTCCAAATCCATTTTAAAGCCATTTTTAAGGCATTTCGCGCATACATGAAATGAACACATTTTTCTCCAAAACTTTAACAGATGCAAGCTTGTCCTGTTTGGTGGAGATGCTATTTAATAAAATAAGTAGAAATCCACTAAAAGTTTTGTTTGGTTATCTTGCAATCCCGAGATAATCGTCTCCATGCTCCAAATCCATTTTAAAGCCATTTTTAAGGCATTTCGCGCATACATGAAATGAACACATTTTTCTCCAAAACTATAACAGATGCAAGCTTGTCCTGTTTGGTGGAGATGATATTTAATAAAATAAGTAGAAATCCACTAAAAGTTTTGTTTGGTTATCTTGCAATCCCGAGATAATCGTCTCCATGCTCCAAATCCATTTTAAAGCCATTTTTAAGGCATTTCGCGCATACATGAAATGAACACATTTTTCTCCAAAACTATAACAGATGCAAGCTTGTCCTGTTTGGTGGAGATGATATTTAATAAAATAAGTAGAAATCGACTAAAAGTTTTGTTTGGTTATCTTGCAATCCCGAGATAATCGTCTCCATGCTCCAAATCCATTTTAAAGCCATTTTTAAGGCATTTCGCGCATACATGAAATGAACACATTTTTCTCCAAAACTATAACAGATGCAAGCTTGTCCTGTTTGGTGGAGATGATATTTAATAAAATAAGTAGAAATCCACTAAAAGTTTTGTTTGGTTATCTTGCAATCCCGAGATAATCGTCTCCATGCTCCAAATCCATTTTAAAGCCATTTTTAAGGCATTTCGCGCATACATGAAATGAACACATTTTTCTCCAAAACTATAACAGATGCAAGCTTGTCCTGTTTGGTGGAGATGATATTTAATAAAATAAGTAGAAATCCACTAAAAGTTTTGTTTGGTTATCTTGCAATCCCGAGATAATCGTCTCCATGCTCCAAATCCATTTTAAAGCCATTTTTAAGGCATTTCGCGCATACATGAAATGAACACATTTTTCTCCAAAACTATAACAGATGCAAGCTTGTCCTGTTTGGTGGAGATGATATTTAATAAAATAAGTAGAAATCCACTAAAAGTTTTGTTTGGTTATCTTGCAATCCCGAGATAATCGTCTCCATGCTCCAAATCCATTTTAAAGCCATTTTTAAGGCATTTCGCGCATACATGAAATGAACACATTTTTCTCCAAAACTATAACAGATGCAAGCTTGTCCTGTTTGGTGGAGATGATATTTAATAAAATAAGTAGAAATCCACTAAAAGTTTTGTTTGGTTATCTTGCAATCCCGAGATAATCGTCTCCATGCTCCAAATCCATTTTAAAGCCATTTTTAAGGCATTTCGCGCATACATGAAATGAACACATTTTTCTCCAAAACTATAACAGATGCAAGCTTGTCCTGTTTGGTGGAGATGATATTTAATAAAATAAGTAGAAATCCACTAAAAGTTTTGTTTGGTTATCTTGCAATCCCGAGATAATCGTCTCCATGCTCCAAATCTATTTTAAAGCCATTTTTAAGGCATTTCGCGCATACATGAAATGAACACATTTTTCTCCAAAACTATAACAGATGCAAGCTTGTCCTGTTTGGTGGAGATGATATTTAATAAAATAAGTAGAAATCCACTAAAGGTTTTGTTTGGTTATCTTGCAATCCCGAGATAATCGTCTCCATGCTCCAAATCCATTTTAAAGCCATTTTTAAGGCATTTCGCGCATACATGAAATGAACACATTTTTCTCCAAAACTATAACAGATGCAAGCTTGTCCTGTTTGGTGGAGATGATATTTAATAAAATAAGTAGAAATCCACTAAAAGTTTTGTTTGGTTATCTTGCAATCCCGAGATAATCGTCTCCATGCTCCAAATCCATTTTAAAGCCATTTTTAAGGCATTTCGCGCATACATGAAATGAACACATTTTTCTCCAAAACTATAACAGATGCAAGCTTGTCCTGTTTGGTGGAGATGATATTTAATAAAATAAGTAGAAATCCACTAAAAGTTTTGTTTGGTTATCTTGCAATCCCGAGATAATCGTCTCCATGCTCCAAATCCATTTTAAAGCCATTTTTAAGGCATTTCGCGCATACATGAAATGAACACATTTTTCTCCAAAACTATAACAGATGCAAGCTTGTCCTGTTTGGTGGAGATGATATTTAATAAAATAAGTAGAAATCCACTAAAAGTTTTGTTTGGTTATCTTGCAATCCCGAGATAATCGTCTCCATGCTCCAAATCCATTTTAAAGCCATTTTTAAGGCATTTCGCGCATACATGAAATGAACACATTTTTCTCCAAAACTATAACAGATGCAAGCTTGTCCTGTTTGGTGGAGATGATATTTAATAAAATAAGTAGAAATCCACTAAAAGTTTTGTTTGGTTATCTTGCAATCCCGAGATAATCGTCTCCTTGCTCCAAATCCATTTTAAAGCCATTTTTAAGGCATTTCGCGCATACATGAAATGAACACATTTTTCTCCAAAACTATAACAGATGCAAGCTTGTCCTGTTTGGTGGAGATGATATTTAATAAAATAAGTAGAAGTCCACTAAAAGTTTTGTTTGGTTGTCTTGCAATCCCGAGATAATCGTCTCCATGCTCCAAATCCATTTTAAAGCCATTTTTAAGGCATTTCGCGCATACATGAAATGAACACATTTTTCTCCAAAACTATAACAGATGCAAGCTTGTCCTGTTTGGTGGAGATGATATTAATAAAATAAGTAGAAATCCACTAAAAGTTTTGTTTGGTTATCTTGCAATCCCGAGATAATCGTCTCCATGCTCCAAATCCATTTTAAAGCCATTTTTAAGGCATTTCGCGCATACATGAAATGAACACATTTTTCTCCAAAACTATAACAGATGCAAGCTTGTCCTGTTTGGTGGAGATGATATTTAATAAAATAAGTAGAAATCCACTAAAAGTTTTGTTTGGTTATCTTGCAATCCCGAGATAATCGTCTCCATGCTCCAAATCCATTTTAAAGCCATTTTTAAGGCATTTCGCGCATACATGAAATGAACACATTTTTCTCCAAAACTATAACAGATGCAAGCTTGTCCTGTTTGGTGGAGATGATATTTAATAAAATAAGTAGAAATCCACTAAAAGTTTTGTTTGGTTATCTTGCAATCCCGAGATAATCGTCTCCATGCTCCAAATCCATTTTAAAGCCATTTTTAAGGCATTTCGCGCATACATGAAATGAACACATTTTTCTCCAAAACTATAACAGATGCAAGCTTGTCCTGTTTGGTGGAGATGATATTTAATAAAATAAGTAGAAATCCACTAAAAGTTTTGTTTGGTTATCTTGCAATCCCGAGATAATCGTCTCCATGCTCCAAATCCATTTTAAAGCCATTTTTAAGGCATTTCGCGCATACATGAAATGAACACATTTTTCTCCAAAACTATAACAGATGCAAGCTTGTCCTGTTTGGTGGAGATGATATTTAATAAAATAAGTAGAAATCCACTAAAAGTTTTGTTTGGTTATCTTGCAATCCCGAGATAATCGTCTCCATGCTCCAAATCCATTTTAAAGCCATTTTTAAGGCATTTCGCGCATACATGAAATGAACACATTTTTCTCCAAAACTATAACAGATGCAAGCTTGTCCTGTTTGGTGGAGATGATATTTAATAAAATAAGTAGAAATCCACTAAAAGTTTTGTTTGGTTATCTTGCAATCCCGAGATAATCGTCTCCATGCTCCAAATCCATTTTAAAGCCATTTTTAAGGCATTTCGCGCATACATGAAATGAACACATTTTTCTCCAAAACTAAAACAGATGCAAGCTTGTCCTGTTTGGTGGAGATGCTATTTAATAAAATAAGTAGAAATCCACTAAAAGTTTTGTTTGGTTATCTTGCAATCCCGAGATAATCGTCTCCATGCTCCAAATCCATTTTAAAGCCATTTTTAAGGCATTTCGCGCATACATGAAATGAACACATTTTTCTCCAAAACTATAACAGATGCAAGCTTGTCCTGTTTGGTGGAGATGATATTTAATAAAATAAGTAGAAATCCACTAAAAGTTTTGTTTGGTTATCTTGCAATCCCGAGATAATCGTCTCCATGCTCCAAATCCATTTTAAAGCCATTTTTAAGGCATTTCGCGCATACATGAAATGAACACATTTTTCTCCAAAACTATAACAGATGCAAGCTTGTCCTGTTTGGTGGAGATGATATTTAATAAAATAAGTAGAAATCCACTAAAAGTTTTGTTTGGTTATCTTGCAATCCCGAGATAATCGTCTCCATGCTCCAAATCCATTTTAAAGCCATTTTTAAGGCATTTCGCGCATACATGAAATGAACACATTTTTCTCCAAAACTATAACAGATGCAAGCTTGTCCTGTTTGGTGGAGATGATATTTAATAAAATAAGTAGAAATCCACTAAAAGTTTTGTTTGGTTATCTTGCAATCCCGAGATAATCGTCTCCATGCTCCAAATCCATTTTAAAGCCATTTTTAAGGCATTTCGCGCATACATGAAATGAACACATTTTTCTCCAAAACTATAACAGATGCAAGCTTGTCCTGTTTGGTGGAGATGATATTTAATAAAATAAGTAGAAATCCACTAAAAGTTTTGTTTGGTTATCTTGCAATCCCGAGATAATCGTCTCCATGCTCCAAATCCATTTTAAAGCCATTTTTAAGGCATTTCGCGCATACATGAAATGAACACATTTTTCTCCAAAACTATAACAGATGCAAGCTTGTCCTGTTTGGTGGAGATGATATTTAATAAAATAAGTAGAAATCCACTAAAAGTTTTGTTTGGTTATCTTGCAATCCCGAGATAATCGTCTCCATGCTCCAAATCCATTTTAAAGCCATTTTTAAGGCATTTCGCGCATACATGAAATGAACACATTTTTCTCCAAAACTATAACAGATGCAAGCTTGTCCTGTTTGGTGGAGATGATATTTAATAAAATAAGTAGAAATCCACTAAAAGTTTTGTTTGGTTATCTTGCAATCCCGAGATAATCGTCTCCATGCTCCAAATCCATTTTAAAGCCATTTTTAAGGCATTTCGCGCATACATGAAATGAACACATTTTTCTCCAAAACTATAACAGATGCAAGCTTGTCCTGTTTGGTGGAGATGATATTTAATAAAATAAGTAGAAATCCACTAAAAGTTTTGTTTGGTTATCTTGCAATCCCGAGATAATCGTCTCCATGCTCCAAATCCATTTTAAAGCCATTTTTAAGGCATTTCGCGCATACATGAAATGAACACATTTTTCTCCAAAACTATAACAGATGCAAGCTTGTCCTGTTTGGTGGAGATGATATTTAATAAAATAAGTAGAAATCCACTAAAAGTTTTGTTTGGTTATCTTGCAATCCCGAGATAATCGTCTCCATGCTCCAAATCCATTTTAAAGCCATTTTTAAGGCATTTCGCGCATACATGAAATGAACACATTTTTCTCCAAAACTATAACAGATGCAAGCTTGTCCTGTTTGGTGGAGATGATATTTAATAAAATAAGTAGAAATCCACTAAAAGTTTTGTTTGGTTATCTTGCAATCCCGAGATAATCGTCTCCATGCTCCAAATCCATTTTAAAGCCATTTTTAAGGCATTTCGCGCATACATGAAATGAACACATTTTTCTCCAAAACTATAACAGATGCAAGCTTGTCCTGTTTGGTGGAGATGATATTTAATAAAATAAGTAGAAATCCACTAAAAGTTTTGTTTGGTTATCTTGCAATCCCGAGATAATCGTCTCCATGCTCCAAATCCATTTTAAAGCCATTTTTAAGGCATTTCGCGCATACATGAAATGAACACATTTTTCTCCAAAACTATAACAGATGCAAGCTTGTCCTGTTTGGTGGAGATGATATTTAATAAAATAAGTAGAAATCCACTAAAAGTTTTGTTTGGTTATCTTGCAATCCCGAGATAATCGTCTCCATGCTCCAAATCCATTTTAAAGCCATTTTTAAGGCATTTCGCGCATACATGAAATGAACACATTTTTCTCCAAAACTATAACAGATGCAAGCTTGTCCTGTTTGGTGGAGATGATATTTAATAAAATAAGTAGAAATCCACTAAAAGTTTTGTTTGGTTATCTTGCAATCCCGAGATAATCGTCTCCATGCTCCAAATCCATTTTAAAGCCATTTTTAAGGCATTTCGCGCATACATGAAATGAACACATTTTTCTCCAAAACTATAACAGATGCAAGCTTGTCCTGTTTGGTGGAGATGATATTTAATAAAATAAGTAGAAATCCACTAAAAGTTTTGTTTGGTTATCTTGCAATCCCGAGATAATCGTCTCCATGCTCCAAATCCATTTTAAAGCCATTTTTAAGGCATTTCGCGCATACATGAAATGAACACATTTTTCTCCAAAACTATAACAGATGCAAGCTTGTCCTGTTTGGTGGAGATGATATTTAATAAAATAAGTAGAAATCCACTAAAAGTTTTGTTTGGTTATCTTGCAATCCCGAGATAATCGTCTCCATGCTCCAAATCCATTTTAAAGCCATTTTTAAGGCATTTCGCGCATACATGAAATGAACACATTTTTCTCCAAAACTATAACAGATGCAAGCTTGTCCTGTTTGGTGGAGATGATATTTAATAAAATAAGTAGAAATCCACTAAAAGTTTTGTTTGGTTATCTTGCAATCCCGAGATAATCGTCTCCATGCTCCAAATCCATTTTAAAGCCATTTTTAAGGCATTTCGCGCATACATGAAATGAACACATTTTTCTCCAAAACTATAACAGATGCAAGCTTGTCCTGTTTGGTGGAGATGATATTTAATAAAATAAGTAGAAATCCACTAAAAGTTTTGTTTGGTTATCTTGCAATCCCGAGATAATCGTCTCCATGCTCCAAATCCATTTTAAAGCCATTTTTAAGGCATTTCGCGCATACATGAAATGAACACATTTTTCTCCAAAACTATAACAGATGCAAGCTTGTCCTGTTTGGTGGAGATGATATTTAATAAAATAAGTAGAAATCCACTAAAAGTTTTGTTTGGTTATCTTGCAATCCCGAGATAATCGTCTCCATGCTCCAAATCCATTTTAAAGCCATTTTTAAGGCATTTCGCGCATACATGAAATGAACACATTTTTCTCCAAAACTATAACAGATGCAAGCTTGTCCTGTTTGGTGGAGATGATATTTAATAAAATAAGTAGAAATCCACTAAAAGTTTTGTTTGGTTATCTTGCAATCCCGAGATAATCGTCTCCATGCTCCAAATCCATTTTAAAGCCATTTTTAAGGCATTTCGCGCATACATGAAATGAACACATTTTTCTCCAAAACTATAACAGATGCAAGCTTGTCCTGTTTGGTGGAGATGATATTTAATAAAATAAGTAGAAATCCACTAAAAGTTTTGTTTGGTTATCTTGCAATCCCGAGATAATCGTCTCCATGCTCCAAATCCATTTTAAAGCCATTTTTAAGGCATTTCGCGCATACATGAAATGAACACATTTTTCTCCAAAACTATAACAGATGCAAGCTTGTCCTGTTTGGTGGAGATGATATTTAATAAAATAAGTAGAAATCCACTAAAAGTTTTGTTTGGTTATCTTGCAATCCCGAGATAATCGTCTCCATGCTCCAAATCCATTTTAAAGCCATTTTTAAGGCATTTCGCAGCATACATGAAATGAACACATTTTTCTCCAAAACTATAACAGATGCAAGCTTGTCCTGTTTGGTGGAGATGATATTTAATAAAATAAGTAGAAATCCACTAAAAGTTTTGTTTGGTTATCTTGCAATCCCGAGATAATCGTCTCCATGCTCCAAATCCATTTTAAAGCCATTTTTAAGGCATTTCGCGCATACATGAAATGAACACATTTTTCTCCAAAACTATAACAGATGCAAGCTTGTCCTGTTTGGTGGAGATGATATTTAATAAAATAAGTAGAAATCCACTAAAAGTTTTGTTTGGTTATCTTGCAATCCCGAGATAATCGTCTCCATGCTCCAAATCCATTTTAAAGCCATTTTTAAGGCATTTCGCGCATACATGAAATGAACACATTTTTCTCCAAAACTATAACAGATGCAAGCTTGTCCTGTTTGGTGGAGATGATATTTAATAAAATAAGTAGAAATCCACTAAAAGTTTTGTTTGGTTATCTTGCAATCCCGAGATAATCGTCTCCATGCTCCAAATCCATTTTAAAGCCATTTTTAAGGCATTTCGCGCATACATGAAATGAACACATTTTTCTCCAAAACTATAACAGATGCAAGCTTGTCCTGTTTGGTGGAGATGATATTTAATAAAATAAGTAGAAATCCACTAAAAGTTTTGTTTGGTTATCTTGCAATCCCGAGATAATCGTCTCCATGCTCCAAATCCATTTTAAAGCCATTTTTAAGGCATTTCGCGCATACATGAAATGAACACATTTTTCTCCAAAACTATAACAGATGCAAGCTTGTCCTGTTTGGTGGAGATGATATTTAATAAAATAAGTAGAAATCCACTAAAAGTTTTGTTTGGTTATCTTGCAATCCCGAGATAATCGTCTCCATGCTCCAAATCCATTTTAAAGCCATTTTTAAGGCATTTCGCGCATACATGAAATGAACACATTTTTCTCCAAAACTATAACAGATGCAAGCTTGTCCTGTTTGGTGGAGATGATATTTAATAAAATAAGTAGAAATCCACTAAAAGTTTTGTTTGGTTATCTTGCAATCCCGAGATAATCGTCTCCATGCTCCAAATCCATTTTAAAGCCATTTTTAAGGCATTTCGCGCATACATGAAATGAACACATTTTTCTCCAAAACTATAACAGATGCAAGCTTGTCCTGTTTGGTGGAGATGATATTTAATAAAATAAGTAGAAATCCACTAAAAGTTTTGTTTGGTTATCTTGCAATCCCGAGATAATCGTCTCCATGCTCCAAATCCATTTTAAAGCCATTTTTAAGGCATTTCGCGCATACATGAAATGAACACATTTTTCTCCAAAACTATAACAGATGCAAGCTTGTCCTGTTTGGTGGAGATGATATTTAATAAAATAAGTAGAAATCCACTAAAAGTTTTGTTTGGTTATCTTGCAATCCCGAGATAATCGTCTCCATGCTCCAAATCCATTTTAAAGCCATTTTTAAGGCATTTCGCGCATACATGAAATGAACACATTTTTCTCCAAAACTATAACAGATGCAAGCTTGTCCTGTTTGGTGGAGATGATATTTAATAAAATAAGTAGAAATCCACTAAAAGTTTTGTTTGGTTATCTTGCAATCCCGAGATAATCGTCTCCATGCTCCAAATCCATTTTAAAGCCATTTTTAAGGCATTTCGCGCATACATGAAATGAACACATTTTTCTCCAAAACTATAACAGATGCAAGCTTGTCCTGTTTGGTGGAGATGATATTTAATAAAATAGGTAGAAATCCACTAAAAGTTTTGTTTGGTTATCTTGCAATCCCGAGATAATCGTCTCCATGCTCCAAATCCATTTTAAAGCCATTTTTAAGGCATTTCGCGCATACATGAAATGAACTCATTTTTCTCCAAAACTATAACAGATGCAAGCTTGTCCTGTTTGGTGGAGATGATATTTAATAAAATAAGTAGAAATCCACTAAAAGTTTTGTTTGGTTATCTTGCAATCCCGAGATAATCGTCTCCATGCTCCAAATCCATTTTAAAGCCATTTTTAAGGCATTTCGCGCATACATGAAATGAACACATTTTTCTCCAAAACTATAACAGATGCAAGCTTGTCCTGTTTGGTGGAGATGATATTTAATAAAATAAGTAGAAATCCACTAAAAGTTTTGTTTGGTTATCTTGCAATCCCGAGATAATCGTCTCCATGCTCCAAATCCATTTTAAAGCCATTTTTAAGGCATTTCGCGCATACATGAAATGAACACATTTTTCTCCAAAACTATAACAGATGCAAGCTTGTCCTGTTTGGTGGAGATGATATTTAATAAAATAAGTAGAAATCCACTAAAAGTTTTGTTTGGTTATCTTGCAATCCCGAGATAATCGTCTCCATGCTCCAAATCCATTTTAAAGCCATTTTTAAGGCATTTCGCGCATACATGAAATGAACACATTTTTCTCCAAAACTATAACAGATGCAAGCTTGTCCTGTTTGGTGGAGATGATATTTAATAAAATAAGTAGAAATCCACTAAAAGTTTTGTTTGGTTATCTTGCAATCCCGAGATAATCGTCTCCATGCTCCAAATCCATTTTAAAGCCATTTTTAAGGCATTTCGCGCATACATGAAATGAACACATTTTTCTCCAAAACTATAACAGATGCAAGCTTGTCCTGTTTGGTGGAGATGATATTTAATAAAATAAGTAGAAATCCACTAAAAGTTTTGTTTGGTTATCTTGCAATCCCGAGATAATCGTCTCCATGCTCCAAATCCATTTTAAAGCCATTTTTAAGGCATTTCGCGCATACATGAAATGAACACATTTTTCTCCAAAACTATAACAGATGCAAGCTTGTCCTGTTTGGTGGAGATGATATTTAATAAAATAAGTAGAAATCCACTAAAAGTTTTGTTTGGTTATCTTGCAATCCCGAGATAATCGTCTCCATGCTCCAAATCCATTTTAAAGCCATTTTTAAGGCATTTCGCGCATACATGAAATGAACACATTTTTCTCCAAAACTATAACAGATGCAAGCTTGTCCTGTTTGGTGGAGATGATATTTAATAAAATAAGTAGAAATCCACTAAAAGTTTTGTTTGGTTATCTTGCAATCCCGAGATAATCGTCTCCATGCTCCAAATCCATTTTAAAGCCATTTTTAAGGCATTTCGCGCATACATGAAATGAACACATTTTTCTCCAAAACTATAACAGATGCAAGCTTGTCCTGTTTGGTGGAGATGATATTTAATAAAATAAGTAGAAATCCACTAAAAGTTTTGTTTGGTTACCTTGCAATCCCGAGATAATCGTCTCCATGCTCCAAATCCATTTTAAAGCCATTTTTAAGGCATTTCGCGCATACATGAAATGAACACATTTTTCTCCAAAACTATAACAGATGCAAGCTTGTCCTGTTTGGTGGAGATGATATTTAATAAAATAAGTAGAAATCCACTAAAAGTTTTGTTTGGTTACATTGCAATCCCGAGATAATCGTCTCCATGCTCCAAATCCATTTTAAAGCCATTTTTAAGGCATTTCGCGCATACATGAAATGAACACATTTTTCTCCAAAACTATAACAGATGCAAGCTTGTCCTGTTTGGTGGAGATGATATTTAATAAAATAAGTAGAAATCCACTAAAAGTTTTGTTTGGTTATCTTGCAATCCCGAGATAATCGTCTCCATGCTCCAAATCCATTTTAAAGCCATGTTTAAGGCATTTCGCGCATACATGAAATGAACACATTTTTCTCCAAAACTATAACAGATGCAAGCTTGTCCTGTTTGGTGGAGATGATATTTAATAAAATAAGTAGAAATCCACTAAAAGTTTTGTTTGGTTATCTTGCAATCCCGAGATAATCGTCTCCATGCTCCAAATCCATTTTAAAGCCATTTTTAAGGCATTTCGCGCATACATGAAATGAACACATTTTTCTCCAAAACTATAACAGATGCAAGCTTGTCCTGTTTGGTGGAGATGATATTTAATAAAATAAGTAGAAATCCACTAAAAGTTTTGTTTGGTTATCTTGCAATCCCGAGATAATCGTCTCCATGCTCCAAATCCATTTTAAAGCCATTTTTAAGGCATTTCGCACATACATGAAATGAACACATTTTTCTCCAAAACTATAACAGATGCAAGCTTGTCCTGTTTGGTGGAGATGATATTTAATAAAATAAGTAGAAATCCACTAAAAGTTTTGTTTGGTTATCTTGCAATCCCGAGATAATCGTCTCCATGCTCCAAATCCATTTTAAAGCCATTTTTAAGGCATTTCGCGCATACATGAAATGAACACATTTTTCTCCAAAACTATAACAGATGCAAGCTTGTCCTGTTTGGTGGAGATGATATTTAATAAAATAAGTAGAAATCCACTAAAAGTTTTGTTTGGTTATCTTGCAATCCCGAGATAATCGTCTCCATGCTCCAAATCCATTTTAAAGCCATTTTTAAGGCATTTCGCGCATACATGAAATGAACACATTTTTCTCCAAAACTATAACAGATGCAAGCTTGTCCTGTTTGGTGGAGATGATATTTAATAAAATAAGTAGAAATCCACTAAAAGTTTTGTTTGGTTATCTTGCAATCCCGAGATAATCGTCTCCATGCTCCAAATCCATTTTAAAGCCATTTTTAAGGCATTTCGCGCATACATGAAATGAACACATTTTTCTCCAAAACTATAACAGATGCAAGCTTGTCCTGTTTGGTGGAGATGATATTTAATAAAATAAGTAGAAATCCACTAAAAGTTTTGTTTGGTTATCTTACAATCCCGAGATAATCGTCTCCATGCTCCAAATCCATTTTAAAGCCATTTTTAAGGCATTTCGCGCATACATGAAATGAACACATTTTTCTCCAAAACTATAACAGATGCAAGCTTGTCCTGTTTGGTGGAGATGATATTTAATAAAATAAGTAGAAATCCACTAAAAGTTTTGTTTGGTTATCTTGCAATCCCGAGATAATCGTCTCCATGCTCCAAATCCATTTTAAAGCCATTTTTAAGGCATTTCGTGCATACATGAAATGAACACATTTTTCTCCAAAACTATAACAGATGCAAGCTTGTCCTGTTTGGTGGAGATGATATTTAATAAAATAAGTAGAAATCCACTAAAAGTTTTGTTTGGTTATCTTGCAATCCCGAGATAATCGTCTCCATGCTCCAAATCCATTTTAAAGCCATTTTTAAGGCATTTCGCGCATACATGAAATGAACACATTTTTCTCCAAAACTATAACAGATGCAAGCTTGTCCTGTTTGGTGGAGATGATATTTAATAAAATAAGTAGAAATCCACTAAAAGTTTTGTTTGGTTATCTTGCAATCCCGAGATAATCGTCTCCATGCTCCAAATCCATTTTAAAGCCATTTTTAAGGCATTTCGCGCATACATGAAATGAACACATTTTTCTCCAAAACTATAACAGATGCAAGCTTGTCCTGTTTGGTGGAGATGATATTTAATAAAATAAGTAGAAATCCACTAAAAGTTTTGTTTGGTTATCTTGCAATCCCGAGATAATCGTCTCCATGCTCCAAATCCATTTTAAAGCCATTTTTAAGGCATTTCGCGCATACATGAAATGAACACATTTTTCTCCAAAACTATAACAGATGCAAGCTTGTCCTGTTTGGTGGAGATGATATTTAATAAAATAAGTAGAAATCCACTAAAAGTTTTGTTTGGTTATCTTGCAATCCCGAGATAATCGTCTCCATGCTCCAAATCCATTTTAAAGCCATTTTTAAGGCATTTCGCGCATACATGAAATGAACACATTTTTCTCCAAAACTATAACAGATGCAAGCTTGTCCTGTTTGGTGGAGATGATATTTAATAAAATAAGTAGAAATCCACTAAAAGTTTTGTTTGGTTATCTTGCAATCCCGAGATAATCGTCTCCATGCTCCAAATCCATTTTAAAGCCATTTTTAAGGCATTTCGCGCATACATGAAATGAACACATTTTTCTCCAAAACTATAACAGATGCAAGCTTGTCCTGTTTGGTGGAGATGATATTTAATAAAATAAGTAGAAATCCACTAAAAGTTTTGTTTGGTTATCTTACAATCCCGAGATAATCGTCTCCATGCTCCAAATCCATTTTAAAGCCATTTTTAAGGCATTTCGCGCATACATGAAATGAACACATTTTTCTCCAAAACTATAACAGATGCAAGCTTGTCCTGTTTGGTGGAGATGATATTTAATAAAATAAGTAGAAATCCACTAAAAGTTTTGTTTGGTTATCTTGCAATCCCGAGATAATCGTCTCCATGCTCCAAATCCATTTTAAAGCCATTTTTAAGGCATTTCGCGCATACATGAAATGAACACATTTTTCTCCAAAACTATAACAGATGCAAGCTTGTCCTGTTTGGTGGAGATGATATTTAATAAAATAAGTAGAAATCCACTAAAAGTTTTGTTTGGTTATATTGCAATCCCGAGATAATCGTCTCCATAAATGTGTTCATTTCATGTATGCGCGAAATGCCTTAAAAATGGCTTTAAAATGGATTTGGAGCATGGAGACGATTATCTCGGGATTGCAAGATAACCAAACAAAACTTTTAGTGGATTTCTACTTATTTTATTAAATATCATCTCCACCAAACAGGACAAGCTTGCATCTGTTATAGTTTTGGAGAAAAATGTGTTCATTTCATGTATGCGCGAAATGCCTTAAAAATGGCTTTAAAATGGATTTGGAGCATGGAGACGATTATCTCGGGATTGCAAGATAACCAAACAAAACTTTTAGTGGATTTCTACTTATTTTATTAAATATCATCTCCACCAAACAGGACAAGCTTGCATCTGTTATAGTTTTGGAGAAAAATGTGTTCATTTCATGTATGCGCGAAATGCCTTAAAAATGGCTTTAAAATGGATTTGGAGCATGGAGACGATTATCTCGGGATTGCAAGATAACCAAACAAAACTTTTAGTGGATTTCTACTTATTTTATTAAATATCATCTCCACCAAACAGGACAAGCTTGCATCTGTTATAGTTTTGGAGAAAAATGTGTTCATTTCATGTATGCGCGAAATGCCTTAAAAATGGCTTTAAAATGGATTTGGAGCATGGAGACGATTATCTCGAAATTGCAATATAACCAAACAAAACTTTTAGTGGATTTCTACTTATTTTATTAAATATCATCTCCACCAAACAGGACAAGCTTGCATCTGTTATAGTTTTGGAGAAAAATGTGTTCATTTCATGTATGCGCGAAATGCCTTAAAAATGGCTTTAAAATGGATTTGGAGCATGGAGACGATTATCTCGGGATTGCAAGGTAACCAAACAAAACTTTTAGTGGATTTCTACTTATTTTATTAAATATCATCTCCACCAAACAGGACAAGCTTGCATCTGTTATAGTTTTGGAGAAAAATGTGTTCATTTCATGTATGCGCGAAATGCCTTAAAAATGGCTTTAAAATGGATTTGGAGCATGGAGACGATTATCTCGGGATTGCAAGATAACCAAACAAAACTTTTAGTGGATTTCTACTTATTTTATTAAATATCATCTCCACCAAACAGGACAAGCTTGCATCTGTTATAGTTTTGGAGAAAAATGTGTTCATTTCATGTATGCGCGAAATGCCTTAAAAATGGCTTTAAAATGGATTTGGAGCATGGAGACGATTATCTCGGGATTGCAAGATAACCAAACAAAACTTTTAGTGGATTTCTACTTATTTTATTAAATATCATCTCCACCAAACAGGACAAGCTTGCATCTGTTATAGTTTTGGAGAAAAATGTGTTCATTTCATGTATGCGCGAAATGCCTTAAAAATGGCTTTAAAATGGATTTGGAGCATGGAGACGATTATCTCGGGATTGCAAGATAACCAAACAAAACTTTTAGTGGATTTCTACTTATTTTATTAAATATCATCTCCACCAAACAGGACAAGCTTGCATCTGTTATAGTTTTGGAGAAAAATGTGTTCATTTCATGTATGCGCGAAATGCCTTAAAAATGGCTTTAAAATGGATTTGGAGCATGGAGACGATTATCTCGGGATTGCAAGATAACCAAACAAAACTTTTAGTGGATTTCTACTTATTTTATTAAATATCATCTCCACCAAACAGGACAAGCTTGCATCTGTTATAGTTTTGGAGAAAAATGTGTTCATTTCATGTATGCGCGAAATGCCTTAAAAATGGCTTTAAAATGGATTTGGAGCATGGAGACGATTATCTCGGGATTGCAAGATAACCAAACAAAACTTTTAGTGGATTTCTACTTATTTTATTAAATATCATCTCCACCAAACAGGACAAGCTTGCATCTGTTATAGTTTTGGAGAAAAATGTGTTCATTTCATGTATGCGCGAAATGCCTTAAAAATGGCTTTAAAATGGATTTGGAGCATGGAGACGATTATCTCGGGATTGCAAGATAACCAAACAAAACTTTTAGTGGATTTCTACTTATTTTATTAAATATCATCTCCACCAAACAGGACAAGCTTGCATCTGTTATAGTTTTGGAGAAATGCGCGAAATGCCTTAAAAATGGCTTTAAAAATGGATTTGGAGCATGGAGACGATTATCTCGGGATTGCAATATAACCAAACAAAACTTTTAGTGGATTTCTACTTATTTTATTAAATATCATCTCACCAAACAGGACAAGCTTGCCTCTGTTATAGTTTTGGAGAAAATGTGTTCATTTCATGTATGCGCGAAATGCCTTAAAATGGCTTTTAAAATGGATTTGGAGCATGGAGACGATTATCTCGGATTGCAAGATAACCAAACAAACTTTTAGTGGATTCTAATTATTTTATTAAATATCATCTCACCAAACAGGACAAGCTTGCATCTGTTATAGTTTTGGAGAAAAATGTGTTCATTTCATGTATGCGCGAAATGCCTTAAAAATGGCTTTAAAATGGATTGGAGCATGGAGACGATTATCTCGGGATTGCAAGATAACCAACAAAACTTTTAGTGGATTTCTACTTATTTTATTAAATATCTCACAAATCATCACACCAAACAGGACAAGCTTGCATCTGTTATAGTTTTGGAGAAAAATGTGTTCATTTCATGTATGCGCGAAATGCCTTAAAAATGGCTTTAAAATGGATTTGGAGCATGGAGACGATTATCTCGGGATTGCAATATAACCAAACAAAACTTTTAGTGGATTTCTACTTATTTTATCATTAATATCATCTCCACCAAACAGGACAAGCTTTGCATCTGTTATAGTTTTGGAGAAAATGTGTTCATTTCATGTATGCGCGAAATGCTTAAAATGGCTTTAAAATGGATTTGGAGCATGGAGACGATTATCTCGGGATTGCAAGATAACCAAACAAAAACTTTTAGTGGATTTCTACTTATTTTATTAAATATCATCTCCACCAAACAGGACAAGCTTGCATCTGTTATAGTTTTGGAGAAAAATGTGTTCATTTCATGTATGCGCGAAATGCCTTAAAAATGGCTTTAAAATGGATTTGGAGCATGGAGACGATTATCTCGGGATTGCAAGATAACCAAACAAAACTTTTAGTGGATTTCTACTTATTTTATTAAATATCATCTCCACCAAACAGGACAAGCTTGCATCTGTTATAGTTTTGGAGAAAAATGTGTTCATTTCATGTATGCGCGAAATCCTTAAAAATGGCTTTAAAAATGGATTTAGAGCATGGAGACGATTATCTCGGGATTGCAAGATAACCAAACAAAAGCTTTTAGTGGGATTTCTACTTATTTATTAAATATCATCTCCACCAACAGGACAAGCTTGCATCTGTTATAGTTTTGGAGAAAAATGTGGTTCATTTCATGTATGCGCGAAATGCCTTAAAAATGGCTTTAAAATGGATTTAGGAGCATGGAGACGATTATCTCGGGATTGCAAGATAACCAAACAAAACTTTTAGTGATTTCTACTTATTTTATTAAATATCATCTCCACCAAACAGGACAAGCTTGCATCTGTTATAGTTTTGGAGAAAAATGTGTTCATTTCATGTATGCGCGAAATGCCTTAAAAATGGCTTTAAAATGGATTTGGAGCATGGAGGACGATTATCTCGGGATTGCAAGATAACCAAACAAAACTTTTAGTGATTTCTACTTATTTTATTAAATATCATCTCCACCAAACAGGACAAGCTTGCATCTGTTTATAGTTTTGGAGAAAAATGTGTTCATTTCATGTATGCGCGAAATGCCTTAAAAATGCTTTAAAATGGATTTGGAGCATGGAGACGATTATCTCGGGATTGCAAGATAACCAAACAAAACTTTTAGTGGATTTCTACTTATTTTATTAAATATCATCTCCACCAAACAGGACAAGCTTGCATCTGTTATAGTTTTGGAGAAAAAATGTGTTCATTTCATGTATGCGCGAAATGCCTTAAAAATGGCTTTAAAATGATTTGGAGCATGGAGACGATTATCTCGGGATTGCAAGATAACCAAACAAAACTTTTAGTGGATTTCTACTTATTTTATTAAATATATCTCACCAATTAATATCATCTCCACCAAACAGGACAAGCTTGCATCTGTTTATAGTTTTGGAGAAAAATGTGTTCATTTCATGTATGCGCGAAATGCCTTAAAAATGGCTTTAAAATGGATTTGGAGCATGGAGACGATTATCTCGGGATTGCAATATAACCAAACAAAACTTTTATTGGATTTCTACTTATTTTATTAAATATCATCTCCACCAAACAGGACAAGCTTGCATCTGTTATAGTTTTGGAGAAAAAATGTGTTCATTTCATGTATGCGCGAAATGCCTTAAAAATGGCTTTAAAATGGATTTGAGCATGGAGACGATTATCTCGGGATTGCAAGATAACCAAACAAAACTTTTAGTGGATTTCCTACTTATTTTATTAAATATCATCTCCACCAAACAGGACAAGCTTGCATCTGTTATAGTTTTGGAGAAAAATGTGTTCATTTCATGTATGCGCGAAATGCCTTAAAAATGGCATTAAAATGGATTTGGAGCATGGAGACGATTATCTCGGGATTGCAAGATAACCAAACAAAACTTTTAGTGGATTTCTACTTATTTTATTAAATATCATCTCCACCAAACAGGACAAGCTTGCATCTGTTATAGTTTTGGAGAAAAATGTGTTCATTTCATGTATGCGCGAAATGCCTTAAAAATGGCTTTAAAATGGATTTAGAGCATGGAGACGATTATCTCGGGATTGCAAGATAACCAAACAAAACTTTTTAGTGGATTTCTACTTATTTTATTAAATATCATCTCCACCAACAGGACAAGCTTGCATCTGTTATAGTTTTGGAGAAAAATGTGTTCATTTCATGTATGCGCGAAATGCCTTAAAAATGGCTTTAAAAATGGATTTGAGCATGGAGACGATTATCTCGGATTGCAATATAACCAAACAAAACTTTTAGTGGATTTCTACTTATTTTATTAAATATCATCTCCACCAAACAGGACAAGCTTGCATCTGTTATAGTTTTGGAGAAAATGTGTTCATTTCATGTATGCGCGAAATGCCTTAAAAAATGGCTTTAAAATGGATTTGGAGCATGGAGACGATTATCTCGGGATTGCAAGATAACCAAACAAAACTTTTAGTGGATTTCTACTTATTTTATTAAATATCATCTCCACCAAACAGGACAAGCTTGCATCTGTTATAGTTTTGGAGAAAAATGTGTTCATTTCAAGTATGCGCGAAATGCCTTAAAAATGGCTTTAAAATGGATTTGGAGCATGGAGACGATTATCTCGGGATTGCAAGATAACCAAACAAAACTTTTAGTGGATTTCTACTTATTTTATTAAATATCATCTCCACCAAACAGGACAAGCTTGCATCTGTTATAGTTTTGGAGAAAAATGTGTTCATTTCATGTATGCGCGAAATGCCTTAAAAATGGCTTTAAAATGGATTTGGAGCATGGAGACGATTATCTCGGGATTGCAATATAACCAAACAAAACTTTTAGTGGATTTCTACTTATTTTATTAAATATCATCTCCACCAACAGGACAAGCTTGCATCTGTTATAGTTTTGGAGAAAAATGTGTTCATTTCATGTATGCGCGAAATGCCTTAAAAATGGCTTTAAAATGGATTTGGAGCATGGAGACGATTATCTCGGGATTGCAAGATAACCAAACAAAACTTTTAGTGGATTTCTACTTATTTTATTAAATATCATCTCCACCAAACAGGACAAGCTTGCATCTGTTATAGTTTTGGAGAAAAATGTGTTCATTTCATGTATGCGCGAAATGCCTTAAAAATGGCTTTAAAATGGATTTGGAGCATGGAGACGATTATCTCGGGATTGCAAGATAACCAAACAAAACTTTTAGTGGATTTCTACTTATTTTATTAAATATCATCTCCACCAAACAGGACAAGCTTGCATCTGTTATAGTTTTGGAGAAAAATGTGTTCATTTCATGTATGCGCGAAATGCCTTAAAAATGGCTTTAAAATGGATTTGGAGCATGGAGACGATTATCTCGGGATTGCAAGATAACCAAACAAAACTTTTAGTGGATTTCTACTTATTTTATTAAATATCATCTCCACCAAACAGGACAAGCTTGCATCTGTTATAGTTTTGGAGAAAAATGTGTTCATTTCATGTATGCGCGAAATGCCTTAAAAATGGCTTTAAAATGGATTTGGAGCATGGAGACGATTATCTCGGGATTGCAAGATAACCAAACAAAACTTTTAGTGGATTTCTACTTATTTTATTAAATATCATCTCCACCAAACAGGACAAGCTTGCATCTGTTATAGTTTTGGAGAAAAATGTGTTCATTTCATGTATGCGCGAAATGCCTTAAAAATGGCTTTAAAATGGATTTGGAGCATGGAGACGATTATCTCGGGATTGCAAGATAACCAAACAAAACTTTTAGTGGATTTCTACTTATTTTATTAAATATCATCTCCACCAAACAGGACAAGCTTGCATCTGTTATAGTTTTGGAGAAAAATGTGTTCATTTCATGTATGCGCGAAATGCCTTAAAAATGGCTTTAAAATGGATTTGGAGCATGGAGACGATTATCTCGGGATTGCAAGATAACCAAACAAAACTTTTAGTGGATTTCTACTTATTTTATTAAATATCATCTCCACCAAACAGGACAAGCTTGCATCTGTTATAGTTTTGGAGAAAAATGTGTTCATTTCATGTATGCGCGAAATGCCTTAAAAATGGCTTTAAAATGGATTTGGAGCATGGAGACGATTATCTCGGGATTGCAAGATAACCAAACAAAACTTTTAGTGGATTTCTACTTATTTTATTAAATATCATCTCCACCAAACAGGACAAGCTTGCATCTGTTATAGTTTTGGAGAAAAATGTGTTCATTTCATGTATGCGCGAAATGCCTTAAAAATGGCTTTAAAATGGATTTGGAGCATGGAGACGATTATCTCGGGATTGCAAGATAACCAAACAAAACTTTTAGTGGATTTCTACTTATTTTATTAAATATCATCTCCACCAAACAGGACAAGCTTGCATCTGTTATAGTTTTGGAGAAAAATGTGTTCATTTCATGTATGCGCGAAATGCCTTAAAAATGGCTTTAAAATGGATTTGGAGCATGGAGACGATTATCTCGGGATTGCAAGATAACCAAACAAAACTTTTAGTGGATTTCTACTTATTTTATTAAATATCATCTCCACCAAACAGGACAAGCTTGCATCTGTTATAGTTTTGGAGAAAAATGTGTTCATTTCATGTATGCGCGAAATGCCTTAAAAATGGCTTTAAAATGGATTTGGAGCATGGAGACGATTATCTCGGGATTGCAAGATAACCAAACAAAACTTTTAGTGGATTTCTACTTATTTTATTAAATATCATCTCCACCAAACAGGACAAGCTTGCATCTGTTATAGTTTTGGAGAAAAATGTGTTCATTTCATGTATGCGCGAAATGCCTTAAAAATGGCTTTAAAATGGATTTGGAGCATGGAGACGATTATCTCGGGATTGCAAGATAACCAAACAAAACTTTTAGTGGATTTCTACTTATTTTATTAAATATCATCTCCACCAAACAGGACAAGCTTGCATCTGTTATAGTTTTGGAGAAAAATGTGTTCATTTCATGTATGCGCGAAATGCCTTAAAAATGGCTTTAAAATGGATTTGGAGCATGGAGACGATTATCTCGGGATTGCAAGATAACCAAACAAAACTTTTAGTGGATTTCTACTTATTTTATTAAATATCATCTCCACCAAACAGGACAAGCTTGCATCTGTTATAGTTTTGGAGAAAAATGTGTTCATTTCATGTATGCGCGAAATGCCTTAAAAATGGCTTTAAAATGGATTTGGAGCATGGAGACGATTATCTCGGGATTGCAAGATAACCAAACAAAACTTTTAGTGGATTTCTACTTATTTTATTAAATATCATCTCCACCAAACAGGACAAGCTTGCATCTGTTATAGTTTTGGAGAAAAATGTGTTCATTTCATGTATGCGCGAAATGCCTTAAAAATGGCTTTAAAATGGATTTGGAGCATGGAGACGATTATCTCGGGATTGCAAGATAACCAAACAAAACTTTTAGTGGATTTCTACTTATTTTATTAAATATCATCTCCACCAAACAGGACAAGCTTGCATCTGTTATAGTTTTGGAGAAAAATGTGTTCATTTCATGTATGCGCGAAATGCCTTAAAAATGGCTTTAAAATGGATTTGGAGCATGGAGACGATTATCTCGGGATTGCAAGATAACCAAACAAAACTTTTAGTGGATTTCTACTTATTTTATTAAATATCATCTCCACCAAACAGGACAAGCTTGCATCTGTTATAGTTTTGGAGAAAAATGTGTTCATTTCATGTATGCGCGAAATGCCTTAAAAATGGCTTTAAAATGGATTTGGAGCATGGAGACGATTATCTCGGGATTGCAAGATAACCAAACAAAACTTTTAGTGGATTTCTACTTATTTTATTAAATATCATCTCCACCAAACAGGACAAGCTTGCATCTGTTATAGTTTTGGAGAAAAATGTGTTCATTTCATGTATGCGCGAAATGCCTTAAAAATGGCTTTAAAATGGATTTGGAGCATGGAGACGATTATCTCGGGATTGCAAGATAACCAAACAAAACTTTTAGTGGATTTCTACTTATTTTATTAAATATCATCTCCACCAAACAGGACAAGCTTGCATCTGTTATAGTTTTGGAGAAAAATGTGTTCATTTCATGTATGCGCGAAATGCCTTAAAAATGGCTTTAAAATGGATTTGGAGCATGGAGACGATTATCTCGGGATTGCAAGATAACCAAACAAAACTTTTAGTGGATTTCTACTTATTTTATTAAATATCATCTCCACCAAACAGGACAAGCTTGCATCTGTTATAGTTTTGGAGAAAAATGTGTTCATTTCATGTATGCGCGAAATGCCTTAAAAATGGCTTTAAAATGGATTTGGAGCATGGAGACGATTATCTCGGGATTGCAAGATAACCAAACAAAACTTTTAGTGGATTTCTACTTATTTTATTAAATATCATCTCCACCAAACAGGACAAGCTTGCATCTGTTATAGTTTTGGAGAAAAATGTGTTCATTTCATGTATGCGCGAAATGCCTTAAAAATGGCTTTAAAATGGATTTGGAGCATGGAGACGATTATCTCGGGATTGCAAGATAACCAAACAAAACTTTTAGTGGATTTCTACTTATTTTATTAAATATCATCTCCACCAAACAGGACAAGCTTGCATCTGTTATAGTTTTGGAGAAAAATGTGTTCATTTCATGTATGCGCGAAATGCCTTAAAAATGGCTTTAAAATGGATTTGGAGCATGGAGACGATTATCTCGGGATTGCAAGATAACCAAACAAAACTTTTAGTGGATTTCTACTTATTTTATTAAATATCATCTCCACCAAACAGGACAAGCTTGCATCTGTTATAGTTTTGGAGAAAAATGTGTTCATTTCATGTATGCGCGAAATGCCTTAAAAATGGCTTTAAAATGGATTTGGAGCATGGAGACGATTATCTCGGGATTGCAAGATAACCAAACAAAACTTTTAGTGGATTTCTACTTATTTTATTAAATATCATCTCCACCAAACAGGACAAGCTTGCATCTGTTATAGTTTTGGAGAAAAATGTGTTCATTTCATGTATGCGCGAAATGCCTTAAAAATGGCTTTAAAATGGATTTGGAGCATGGAGACGATTATCTCGGGATTGCAAGATAACCAAACAAAACTTTTAGTGGATTTCTACTTATTTTATTAAATATCATCTCCACCAAACAGGACAAGCTTGCATCTGTTATAGTTTTGGAGAAAAATGTGTTCATTTCATGTATGCGCGAAATGCCTTAAAAATGGCTTTAAAATGGATTTGGAGCATGGAGACGATTATCTCGGGATTGCAAGATAACCAAACAAAACTTTTAGTGGATTTCTACTTATTTTATTAAATATCATCTCCACCAAACAGGACAAGCTTGCATCTGTTATAGTTTTGGAGAAAAATGTGTTCATTTCATGTATGCGCGAAATGCCTTAAAAATGGCTTTAAAATGGATTTGGAGCATGGAGACGATTATCTCGGGATTGCAAGATAACCAAACAAAACTTTTAGTGGATTTCTACTTATTTTATTAAATATCATCTCCACCAAACAGGACAAGCTTGCATCTGTTATAGTTTTGGAGAAAAATGTGTTCATTTCATGTATGCGCGAAATGCCTTAAAAATGGCTTTAAAATGGATTTGGAGCATGGAGACGATTATCTCGGGATTGCAAGATAACCAAACAAAACTTTTAGTGGATTTCTACTTATTTTATTAAATATCATCTCCACCAAACAGGACAAGCTTGCATCTGTTATAGTTTTGGAGAAAAATGTGTTCATTTCATGTATGCGCGAAATGCCTTAAAAATGGCTTTAAAATGGATTTGGAGCATGGAGACGATTATCTCGGGATTGCAAGATAACCAAACAAAACTTTTAGTGGATTTCTACTTATTTTATTAAATATCATCTCCACCAAACAGGACAAGCTTGCATCTGTTATAGTTTTGGAGAAAAATGTGTTCATTTCATGTATGCGCGAAATGCCTTAAAAATGGCTTTAAAATGGATTTGGAGCATGGAGACGATTATCTCGGGATTGCAAGATAACCAAACAAAACTTTTAGTGGATTTCTACTTATTTTATTAAATATCATCTCCACCAAACAGGACAAGCTTGCATCTGTTATAGTTTTGGAGAAAAATGTGTTCATTTCATGTATGCGCGAAATGCCTTAAAAATGGCTTTAAAATGGATTTGGAGCATGGAGACGATTATCTCGGGATTGCAAGATAACCAAACAAAACTTTTAGTGGATTTCTACTTATTTTATTAAATATCATCTCCACCAAACAGGACAAGCTTGCATCTGTTATAGTTTTGGAGAAAAATGTGTTCATTTCATGTATGCGCGAAATGCCTTAAAAATGGCTTTAAAATGGATTTGGAGCATGGAGACGATTATCTCGGGATTGCAAGATAACCAAACAAAACTTTTAGTGGATTTCTACTTATTTTATTAAATATCATCTCCACCAAACAGGACAAGCTTGCATCTGTTATAGTTTTGGAGAAAAATGTGTTCATTTCATGTATGCGCGAAATGCCTTAAAAATGGCTTTAAAATGGATTTGGAGCATGGAGACGATTATCTCGGGATTGCAAGATAACCAAACAAAACTTTTAGTGGATTTCTACTTATTTTATTAAATATCATCTCCACCAAACAGGACAAGCTTGCATCTGTTATAGTTTTGGAGAAAAATGTGTTCATTTCATGTATGCGCGAAATGCCTTAAAAATGGCTTTAAAATGGATTTGGAGCATGGAGACGATTATCTCGGGATTGCAAGATAACCAAACAAAACTTTTAGTGGATTTCTACTTATTTTATTAAATATCATCTCCACCAAACAGGACAAGCTTGCATCTGTTATAGTTTTGGAGAAAAATGTGTTCATTTCATGTATGCGCGAAATGCCTTAAAAATGGCTTTAAAATGGATTTGGAGCATGGAGACGATTATCTCGGGATTGCAAGATAACCAAACAAAACTTTTAGTGGATTTCTACTTATTTTATTAAATATCATCTCCACCAAACAGGACAAGCTTGCATCTGTTATAGTTTTGGAGAAAAATGTGTTCATTTCATGTATGCGCGAAATGCCTTAAAAATGGCTTTAAAATGGATTTGGAGCATGGAGACGATTATCTCGGGATTGCAAGATAACCAAACAAAACTTTTAGTGGATTTCTACTTATTTTATTAAATATCATCTCCACCAAACAGGACAAGCTTGCATCTGTTATAGTTTTGGAGAAAAATGTGTTCATTTCATGTATGCGCGAAATGCCTTAAAAATGGCTTTAAAATGGATTTGGAGCATGGAGACGATTATCTCGGGATTGCAAGATAACCAAACAAAACTTTTAGTGGATTTCTACTTATTTTATTAAATATCATCTCCACCAAACAGGACAAGCTTGCATCTGTTATAGTTTTGGAGAAAAATGTGTTCATTTCATGTATGCGCGAAATGCCTTAAAAATGGCTTTAAAATGGATTTGGAGCATGGAGACGATTATCTCGGGATTGCAAGATAACCAAACAAAACTTTTAGTGGATTTCTACTTATTTTATTAAATATCATCTCCACCAAACAGGACAAGCTTGCATCTGTTATAGTTTTGGAGAAAAATGTGTTCATTTCATGTATGCGCGAAATGCCTTAAAAATGGCTTTAAAATGGATTTGGAGCATGGAGACGATTATCTCGGGATTGCAAGATAACCAAACAAAACTTTTAGTGGATTTCTACTTATTTTATTAAATATCATCTCCACCAAACAGGACAAGCTTGCATCTGTTATAGTTTTGGAGAAAAATGTGTTCATTTCATGTATGCGCGAAATGCCTTAAAAATGGCTTTAAAATGGATTTGGAGCATGGAGACGATTATCTCGGGATTGCAAGATAACCAAACAAAACTTTTAGTGGATTTCTACTTATTTTATTAAATATCATCTCCACCAAACAGGACAAGCTTGCATCTGTTATAGTTTTGGAGAAAAATGTGTTCATTTCATGTATGCGCGAAATGCCTTAAAAATGGCTTTAAAATGGATTTGGAGCATGGAGACGATTATCTCGGGATTGCAAGATAACCAAACAAAACTTTTAGTGGATTTCTACTTATTTTATTAAATATCATCTCCACCAAACAGGACAAGCTTGCATCTGTTATAGTTTTGGAGAAAAATGTGTTCATTTCATGTATGCGCGAAATGCCTTAAAAATGGCTTTAAAATGGATTTGGAGCATGGAGACGATTATCTCGGGATTGCAAGATAACCAAACAAAACTTTTAGTGGATTTCTACTTATTTTATTAAATATCATCTCCACCAAACAGGACAAGCTTGCATCTGTTATAGTTTTGGAGAAAAATGTGTTCATTTCATGTATGCGCGAAATGCCTTAAAAATGGCTTTAAAATGGATTTGGAGCATGGAGACGATTATCTCGGGATTGCAAGATAACCAAACAAAACTTTTAGTGGATTTCTACTTATTTTATTAAATATCATCTCCACCAAACAGGACAAGCTTGCATCTGTTATAGTTTTGGAGAAAAATGTGTTCATTTCATGTATGCGCGAAATGCCTTAAAAATGGCTTTAAAATGGATTTGGAGCATGGAGACGATTATCTCGGGATTGCAAGATAACCAAACAAAACTTTTAGTGGATTTCTACTTATTTTATTAAATATCATCTCCACCAAACAGGACAAGCTTGCATCTGTTATAGTTTTGGAGAAAAATGTGTTCATTTCATGTATGCGCGAAATGCCTTAAAAATGGCTTTAAAATGGATTTGGAGCATGGAGACGATTATCTCGGGATTGCAAGATAACCAAACAAAACTTTTAGTGGATTTCTACTTATTTTATTAAATATCATCTCCACCAAACAGGACAAGCTTGCATCTGTTATAGTTTTGGAGAAAAATGTGTTCATTTCATGTATGCGCGAAATGCCTTAAAAATGGCTTTAAAATGGATTTGGAGCATGGAGACGATTATCTCGGGATTGCAAGATAACCAAACAAAACTTTTAGTGGATTTCTACTTATTTTATTAAATATCATCTCCACCAAACAGGACAAGCTTGCATCTGTTATAGTTTTGGAGAAAAATGTGTTCATTTCATGTATGCGCGAAATGCCTTAAAAATGGCTTTAAAATGGATTTGGAGCATGGAGACGATTATCTCGGGATTGCAAGATAACCAAACAAAACTTTTAGTGGATTTCTACTTATTTTATTAAATATCATCTCCACCAAACAGGACAAGCTTGCATCTGTTATAGTTTTGGAGAAAAATGTGTTCATTTCATGTATGCGCGAAATGCCTTAAAAATGGCTTTAAAATGGATTTGGAGCATGGAGACGATTATCTCGGGATTGCAAGATAACCAAACAAAACTTTTAGTGGATTTCTACTTATTTTATTAAATATCATCTCCACCAAACAGGACAAGCTTGCATCTGTTATAGTTTTGGAGAAAAATGTGTTCATTTCATGTATGCGCGAAATGCCTTAAAAATGGCTTTAAAATGGATTTGGAGCATGGAGACGATTATCTCGGGATTGCAAGATAACCAAACAAAACTTTTAGTGGATTTCTACTTATTTTATTAAATATCATCTCCACCAAACAGGACAAGCTTGCATCTGTTATAGTTTTGGAGAAAAATGTGTTCATTTCATGTATGCGCGAAATGCCTTAAAAATGGCTTTAAAATGGATTTGGAGCATGGAGACGATTATCTCGGGATTGCAAGATAACCAAACAAAACTTTTAGTGGATTTCTACTTATTTTATTAAATATCATCTCCACCAAACAGGACAAGCTTGCATCTGTTATAGTTTTGGAGAAAAATGTGTTCATTTCATGTATGCGCGAAATGCCTTAAAAATGGCTTTAAAATGGATTTGGAGCATGGAGACGATTATCTCGGGATTGCAAGATAACCAAACAAAACTTTTAGTGGATTTCTACTTATTTTATTAAATATCATCTCCACCAAACAGGACAAGCTTGCATCTGTTATAGTTTTGGAGAAAAATGTGTTCATTTCATGTATGCGCGAAATGCCTTAAAAATGGCTTTAAAATGGATTTGGAGCATGGAGACGATTATCTCGGGATTGCAAGATAACCAAACAAAACTTTTAGTGGATTTCTACTTATTTTATTAAATATCATCTCCACCAAACAGGACAAGCTTGCATCTGTTATAGTTTTGGAGAAAAATGTGTTCATTTCATGTATGCGCGAAATGCCTTAAAAATGGCTTTAAAATGGATTTGGAGCATGGAGACGATTATCTCGGGATTGCAAGATAACCAAACAAAACTTTTAGTGGATTTCTACTTATTTTATTAAATATCATCTCCACCAAACAGGACAAGCTTGCATCTGTTATAGTTTTGGAGAAAAATGTGTTCATTTCATGTATGCGCGAAATGCCTTAAAAATGGCTTTAAAATGGATTTGGAGCATGGAGACGATTATCTCGGGATTGCAAGATAACCAAACAAAACTTTTAGTGGATTTCTACTTATTTTATTAAATATCATCTCCACCAAACAGGACAAGCTTGCATCTGTTATAGTTTTGGAGAAAAATGTGTTCATTTCATGTATGCGCGAAATGCCTTAAAAATGGCTTTAAAATGGATTTGGAGCATGGAGACGATTATCTCGGGATTGCAAGATAACCAAACAAAACTTTTAGTGGATTTCTACTTATTTTATTAAATATCATCTCCACCAAACAGGACAAGCTTGCATCTGTTATAGTTTTGGAGAAAAATGTGTTCATTTCATGTATGCGCGAAATGCCTTAAAAATGGCTTTAAAATGGATTTGGAGCATGGAGACGATTATCTCGGGATTGCAAGATAACCAAACAAAACTTTTAGTGGATTTCTACTTATTTTATTAAATATCATCTCCACCAAACAGGACAAGCTTGCATCTGTTATAGTTTTGGAGAAAAATGTGTTCATTTCATGTATGCGCGAAATGCCTTAAAAATGGCTTTAAAATGGATTTGGAGCATGGAGACGATTATCTCGGGATTGCAAGATAACCAAACAAAACTTTTAGTGGATTTCTACTTATTTTATTAAATATCATCTCCACCAAACAGGACAAGCTTGCATCTGTTATAGTTTTGGAGAAAAATGTGTTCATTTCATGTATGCGCGAAATGCCTTAAAAATGGCTTTAAAATGGATTTGGAGCATGGAGACGATTATCTCGGGATTGCAAGATAACCAAACAAAACTTTTAGTGGATTTCTACTTATTTTATTAAATATCATCTCCACCAAACAGGACAAGCTTGCATCTGTTATAGTTTTGGAGAAAAATGTGTTCATTTCATGTATGCGCGAAATGCCTTAAAAATGGCTTTAAAATGGATTTGGAGCATGGAGACGATTATCTCGGGATTGCAAGATAACCAAACAAAACTTTTAGTGGATTTCTACTTATTTTATTAAATATCATCTCCACCAAACAGGACAAGCTTGCATCTGTTATAGTTTTGGAGAAAAATGTGTTCATTTCATGTATGCGCGAAATGCCTTAAAAATGGCTTTAAAATGGATTTGGAGTCATGGAGACGATTATCTCGGGATTGCAAGATAACCAAACAAAACTTTTAGTGGATTTCTACTTATTTTATTAAATATCATCTCCACCAAACAGGACAAGCTTGCATCTGTTATAGTTTTGGAGAAAAATGTGTTCATTTCATGTATGCGCGAAATGCCTTAAAAATGGCTTTAAAATGGATTTGGAGCATGGAGACGATTATCTCGGGATTGCAAGATAACCAAACAAAACTTTTAGTGGATTTCTACTTATTTTATTAAATATCATCTCCACCAAACAGGACAAGCTTGCATCTGTTATAGTTTTGGAGAAAAATGTGTTCATTTCATGTATGCGCGAAATGCCTTAAAAATGGCTTTAAAATGGATTTGGAGCATGGAGACGATTATCTCGGGATTGCAAGATAACCAAACAAAACTTTTAGTGGATTTCTACTTATTTTATTAAATATCATCTCCACCAAACAGGACAAGCTTGCATCTGTTATAGTTTTGGAGAAAAATGTGTTCATTTCATGTATGCGCGAAATGCCTTAAAAATGGCTTTAAAATGGATTTGGAGCATGGAGACGATTATCTCGGGATTGCAAGATAACCAAACAAAACTTTTAGTGGATTTCTACTTATTTTATTAAATATCATCTCCACCAAACAGGACAAGCTTGCATCTGTTATAGTTTTGGAGAAAAATGTGTTCATTTCATGTATGCGCGAAATGCCTTAAAAATGGCTTTAAAATGGATTTGGAGCATGGAGACGATTATCTCGGGATTGCAAGATAACCAAACAAAACTTTTAGTGGATTTCTACTTATTTTATTAAATATCATCTCCACCAAACAGGACAAGCTTGCATCTGTTATAGTTTTGGAGAAAAATGTGTTCATTTCATGTATGCGCGAAATGCCTTAAAAATGGCTTTAAAATGGATTTGGAGCATGGAGACGATTATCTCGGGATTGCAAGATAACCAAACAAAACTTTTAGTGGATTTCTACTTATTTTATTAAATATCATCTCCACCAAACAGGACAAGCTTGCATCTGTTATAGTTTTGGAGAAAAATGTGTTCATTTCATGTATGCGCGAAATGCCTTAAAAATGGCTTTAAAATGGATTTGGAGCATGGAGACGATTATCTCGGGATTGCAAGATAACCAAACAAAACTTTTAGTGGATTTCTACTTATTTTATTAAATATCATCTCCACCAAACAGGACAAGCTTGCATCTGTTATAGTTTTGGAGAAAAATGTGTTCATTTCATGTATGCGCGAAATGCCTTAAAAATGGCTTTAAAATGGATTTGGAGCATGGAGACGATTATCTCGGGATTGCAAGATAACCAAACAAAACTTTTAGTGGATTTCTACTTATTTTATTAAATATCATCTCCACCAAACAGGACAAGCTTGCATCTGTTATAGTTTTGGAGAAAAATGTGTTCATTTCATGTATGCGCGAAATGCCTTAAAAATGGCTTTAAAATGGATTTGGAGCATGGAGACGATTATCTCGGGATTGCAAGATAACCAAACAAAACTTTTAGTGGATTTCTACTTATTTTATTAAATATCATCTCCACCAAACAGGACAAGCTTGCATCTGTTATAGTTTTGGAGAAAAATGTGTTCATTTCATGTATGCGCGAAATGCCTTAAAAATGGCTTTAAAATGGATTTGGAGCATGGAGACGATTATCTCGGGATTGCAAGATAACCAAACAAAACTTTTAGTGGATTTCTACTTATTTTATTAAATATCATCTCCACCAAACAGGACAAGCTTGCATCTGTTATAGTTTTGGAGAAAAATGTGTTCATTTCATGTATGCGCGAAATGCCTTAAAAATGGCTTTAAAATGGATTTGGAGCATGGAGACGATTATCTCGGGATTGCAAGATAACCAAACAAAACTTTTAGTGGATTTCTACTTATTTTATTAAATATCATCTCCACCAAACAGGACAAGCTTGCATCTGTTATAGTTTTGGAGAAAAATGTGTTCATTTCATGTATGCGCGAAATGCCTTAAAAATGGCTTTAAAATGGATTTGGAGCATGGAGACGATTATCTCGGGATTGCAAGATAACCAAACAAAACTTTTAGTGGATTTCTACTTATTTTATTAAATATCATCTCCACCAAACAGGACAAGCTTGCATCTGTTATAGTTTTGGAGAAAAATGTGTTCATTTCATGTATGCGCGAAATGCCTTAAAAATGGCTTTAAAATGGATTTGGAGCATGGAGACGATTATCTCGGGATTGCAAGATAACCAAACAAAACTTTTAGTGGATTTCTACTTATTTTATTAAATATCATCTCCACCAAACAGGACAAGCTTGCATCTGTTATAGTTTTGGAGAAAAATGTGTTCATTTCATGTATGCGCGAAATGCCTTAAAAATGGCTTTAAAATGGATTTGGAGCATGGAGACGATTATCTCGGGATTGCAAGATAACCAAACAAAACTTTTAGTGGATTTCTACTTATTTTATTAAATATCATCTCCACCAAACAGGACAAGCTTGCATCTGTTATAGTTTTGGAGAAAAATGTGTTCATTTCATGTATGCGCGAAATGCCTTAAAAATGGCTTTAAAATGGATTTGGAGCATGGAGACGATTATCTCGGGATTGCAAGATAACCAAACAAAACTTTTAGTGGATTTCTACTTATTTTATTAAATATCATCTCCACCAAACAGGACAAGCTTGCATCTGTTATAGTTTTGGAGAAAAATGTGTTCATTTCATGTATGCGCGAAATGCCTTAAAAATGGCTTTAAAATGGATTTGGAGCATGGAGACGATTATCTCGGGATTGCAAGATAACCAAACAAAACTTTTAGTGGATTTCTACTTATTTTATTAAATATCATCTCCACCAAACAGGACAAGCTTGCATCTGTTATAGTTTTGGAGAAAAATGTGTTCATTTCATGTATGCGCGAAATGCCTTAAAAATGGCTTTAAAATGGATTTGGAGCATGGAGACGATTATCTCGGGATTGCAAGATAACCAAACAAAACTTTTAGTGGATTTCTACTTATTTTATTAAATATCATCTCCACCAAACAGGACAAGCTTGCATCTGTTATAGTTTTGGAGAAAAATGTGTTCATTTCATGTATGCGCGAAATGCCTTAAAAATGGCTTTAAAATGGATTTGGAGCATGGAGACGATTATCTCGGGATTGCAAGATAACCAAACAAAACTTTTAGTGGATTTCTACTTATTTTATTAAATATCATCTCCACCAAACAGGACAAGCTTGCATCTGTTATAGTTTTGGAGAAAAATGTGTTCATTTCATGTATGCGCGAAATGCCTTAAAAATGGCTTTAAAATGGATTTGGAGCATGGAGACGATTATCTCGGGATTGCAAGATAACCAAACAAAACTTTTAGTGGATTTCTACTTATTTTATTAAATATCATCTCCACCAAACAGGACAAGCTTGCATCTGTTATAGTTTTGGAGAAAAATGTGTTCATTTCATGTATGCGCGAAATGCCTTAAAAATGGCTTTAAAATGGATTTGGAGCATGGAGACGATTATCTCGGGATTGCAAGATAACCAAACAAAACTTTTAGTGGATTTCTACTTATTTTATTAAATATCATCTCCACCAAACAGGACAAGCTTGCATCTGTTATAGTTTTGGAGAAAAATGTGTTCATTTCATGTATGCGCGAAATGCCTTAAAAATGGCTTTAAAATGGATTTGGAGCATGGAGACGATTATCTCGGGATTGCAAGATAACCAAACAAAACTTTTAGTGGATTTCTACTTATTTTATTAAATATCATCTCCACCAAACAGGACAAGCTTGCATCTGTTATAGTTTTGGAGAAAAATGTGTTCATTTCATGTATGCGCGAAATGCCTTAAAAATGGCTTTAAAATGGATTTGGAGCATGGAGACGATTATCTCGGGATTGCAAGATAACCAAACAAAACTTTTAGTGGATTTCTACTTATTTTATTAAATATCATCTCCACCAAACAGGACAAGCTTGCATCTGTTATAGTTTTGGAGAAAAATGTGTTCATTTCATGTATGCGCGAAATGCCTTAAAAATGGCTTTAAAATGGATTTGGAGCATGGAGACGATTATCTCGGGATTGCAAGATAACCAAACAAAACTTTTAGTGGATTTCTACTTATTTTATTAAATATCATCTCCACCAAACAGGACAAGCTTGCATCTGTTATAGTTTTGGAGAAAAATGTGTTCATTTCATGTATGCGCGAAATGCCTTAAAAATGGCTTTAAAATGGATTTGGAGCATGGAGACGATTATCTCGGGATTGCAAGATAACCAAACAAAACTTTTAGTGGATTTCTACTTATTTTATTAAATATCATCTCCACCAAACAGGACAAGCTTGCATCTGTTATAGTTTTGGAGAAAAATGTGTTCATTTCATGTATGCGCGAAATGCCTTAAAAATGGCTTTAAAATGGATTTGGAGCATGGAGACGATTATCTCGGGATTGCAAGATAACCAAACAAAACTTTTAGTGGATTTCTACTTATTTTATTAAATATCATCTCCACCAAACAGGACAAGCTTGCATCTGTTATAGTTTTGGAGAAAAATGTGTTCATTTCATGTATGCGCGAAATGCCTTAAAAATGGCTTTAAAATGGATTTGGAGCATGGAGACGATTATCTCGGGATTGCAAGATAACCAAACAAAACTTTTAGTGGATTTCTACTTATTTTATTAAATATCATCTCCACCAAACAGGACAAGCTTGCATCTGTTATAGTTTTGGAGAAAAATGTGTTCATTTCATGTATGCGCGAAATGCCTTAAAAATGGCTTTAAAATGGATTTGGAGCATGGAGACGATTATCTCGGGATTGCAAGATAACCAAACAAAACTTTTAGTGGATTTCTACTTATTTTATTAAATATCATCTCCACCAAACAGGACAAGCTTGCATCTGTTATAGTTTTGGAGAAAAATGTGTTCATTTCATGTATGCGCGAAATGCCTTAAAAATGGCTTTAAAATGGATTTGGAGCATGGAGACGATTATCTCGGGATTGCAAGATAACCAAACAAAACTTTTAGTGGATTTCTACTTATTTTATTAAATATCATCTCCACCAAACAGGACAAGCTTGCATCTGTTATAGTTTTGGAGAAAAATGTGTTCATTTCATGTATGCGCGAAATGCCTTAAAAATGGCTTTAAAATGGATTTGGAGCATGGAGACGATTATCTCGGGATTGCAAGATAACCAAACAAAACTTTTAGTGGATTTCTACTTATTTTATTAAATATCATCTCCACCAAACAGGACAAGCTTGCATCTGTTATAGTTTTGGAGAAAAATGTGTTCATTTCATGTATGCGCGAAATGCCTTAAAAATGGCTTTAAAATGGATTTGGAGCATGGAGACGATTATCTCGGGATTGCAAGATAACCAAACAAAACTTTTAGTGGATTTCTACTTATTTTATTAAATATCATCTCCACCAAACAGGACAAGCTTGCATCTGTTATAGTTTTGGAGAAAAATGTGTTCATTTCATGTATGCGCGAAATGCCTTAAAAATGGCTTTAAAATGGATTTGGAGCATGGAGACGATTATCTCGGGATTGCAAGATAACCAAACAAAACTTTTAGTGGATTTCTACTTATTTTATTAAATATCATCTCCACCAAACAGGACAAGCTTGCATCTGTTATAGTTTTGGAGAAAAATGTGTTCATTTCATGTATGCGCGAAATGCCTTAAAAATGGCTTTAAAATGGATTTGGAGCATGGAGACGATTATCTCGGGATTGCAAGATAACCAAACAAAACTTTTAGTGGATTTCTACTTATTTTATTAAATATCATCTCCACCAAACAGGACAAGCTTGCATCTGTTATAGTTTTGGAGAAAAATGTGTTCATTTCATGTATGCGCGAAATGCCTTAAAAATGGCTTTAAAATGGATTTGGAGCATGGAGACGATTATCTCGGGATTGCAAGATAACCAAACAAAACTTTTAGTGGATTTCTACTTATTTTATTAAATATCATCTCCACCAAACAGGACAAGCTTGCATCTGTTATAGTTTTGGAGAAAAATGTGTTCATTTCATGTATGCGCGAAATGCCTTAAAAATGGCTTTAAAATGGATTTGGAGCATGGAGACGATTATCTCGGGATTGCAAGATAACCAAACAAAACTTTTAGTGGATTTCTACTTATTTTATTAAATATCATCTCCACCAAACAGGACAAGCTTGCATCTGTTATAGTTTTGGAGAAAAATGTGTTCATTTCATGTATGCGCGAAATGCCTTAAAAATGGCTTTAAAATGGATTTGGAGCATGGAGACGATTATCTCGGGATTGCAAGATAACCAAACAAAACTTTTAGTGGATTTCTACTTATTTTATTAAATATCATCTCCACCAAACAGGACAAGCTTGCATCTGTTATAGTTTTGGAGAAAAATGTGTTCATTTCATGTATGCGCGAAATGCCTTAAAAATGGCTTTAAAATGGATTTGGAGCATGGAGACGATTATCTCGGGATTGCAAGATAACCAAACAAAACTTTTAGTGGATTTCTACTTATTTTATTAAATATCATCTCCACCAAACAGGACAAGCTTGCATCTGTTATAGTTTTGGAGAAAAATGTGTTCATTTCATGTATGCGCGAAATGCCTTAAAAATGGCTTTAAAATGGATTTGGAGCATGGAGACGATTATCTCGGGATTGCAAGATAACCAAACAAAACTTTTAGTGGATTTCTACTTATTTTATTAAATATCATCTCCACCAAACAGGACAAGCTTGCATCTGTTATAGTTTTGGAGAAAAATGTGTTCATTTCATGTATGCGCGAAATGCCTTAAAAATGGCTTTAAAATGGATTTGGAGCATGGAGACGATTATCTCGGGATTGCAAGATAACCAAACAAAACTTTTAGTGGATTTCTACTTATTTTATTAAATATCATCTCCACCAAACAGGACAAGCTTGCATCTGTTATAGTTTTGGAGAAAAATGTGTTCATTTCATGTATGCGCGAAATGCCTTAAAAATGGCTTTAAAATGGATTTGGAGCATGGAGACGATTATCTCGGGATTGCAAGATAACCAAACAAAACTTTTAGTGGATTTCTACTTATTTTATTAAATATCATCTCCACCAAACAGGACAAGCTTGCATCTGTTATAGTTTTGGAGAAAAATGTGTTCATTTCATGTATGCGCGAAATGCCTTAAAAATGGCTTTAAAATGGATTTGGAGCATGGAGACGATTATCTCGGGATTGCAAGATAACCAAACAAAACTTTTAGTGGATTTCTACTTATTTTATTAAATATCATCTCCACCAAACAGGACAAGCTTGCATCTGTTATAGTTTTGGAGAAAAATGTGTTCATTTCATGTATGCGCGAAATGCCTTAAAAATGGCTTTAAAATGGATTTGGAGCATGGAGACGATTATCTCGGGATTGCAAGATAACCAAACAAAACTTTTAGTGGATTTCTACTTATTTTATTAAATATCATCTCCACCAAACAGGACAAGCTTGCATCTGTTATAGTTTTGGAGAAAAATGTGTTCATTTCATGTATGCGCGAAATGCCTTAAAAATGGCTTTAAAATGGATTTGGAGCATGGAGACGATTATCTCGGGATTGCAAGATAACCAAACAAAACTTTTAGTGGATTTCTACTTATTTTATTAAATATCATCTCCACCAAACAGGACAAGCTTGCATCTGTTATAGTTTTGGAGAAAAATGTGTTCATTTCATGTATGCGCGAAATGCCTTAAAAATGGCTTTAAAATGGATTTGGAGCATGGAGACGATTATCTCGGGATTGCAAGATAACCAAACAAAACTTTTAGTGGATTTCTACTTATTTTATTAAATATCATCTCCACCAAACAGGACAAGCTTGCATCTGTTATAGTTTTGGAGAAAAATGTGTTCATTTCATGTATGCGCGAAATGCCTTAAAAATGGCTTTAAAATGGATTTGGAGCATGGAGACGATTATCTCGGGATTGCAAGATAACCAAACAAAACTTTTAGTGGATTTCTACTTATTTTATTAAATATCATCTCCACCAAACAGGACAAGCTTGCATCTGTTATAGTTTTGGAGAAAAATGTGTTCATTTCATGTATGCGCGAAATGCCTTAAAAATGGCTTTAAAATGGATTTGGAGCATGGAGACGATTATCTCGGGATTGCAAGATAACCAAACAAAACTTTTAGTGGATTTCTACTTATTTTATTAAATATCATCTCCACCAAACAGGACAAGCTTGCATCTGTTATAGTTTTGGAGAAAAATGTGTTCATTTCATGTATGCGCGAAATGCCTTAAAAATGGCTTTAAAATGGATTTGGAGCATGGAGACGATTATCTCGGGATTGCAAGATAACCAAACAAAACTTTTAGTGGATTTCTACTTATTTTATTAAATATCATCTCCACCAAACAGGACAAGCTTGCATCTGTTATAGTTTTGGAGAAAAATGTGTTCATTTCATGTATGCGCGAAATGCCTTAAAAATGGCTTTAAAATGGATTTGGAGCATGGAGACGATTATCTCGGGATTGCAAGATAACCAAACAAAACTTTTAGTGGATTTCTACTTATTTTATTAAATATCATCTCCACCAAACAGGACAAGCTTGCATCTGTTATAGTTTTGGAGAAAAATGTGTTCATTTCATGTATGCGCGAAATGCCTTAAAAATGGCTTTAAAATGGATTTGGAGCATGGAGACGATTATCTCGGGATTGCAAGATAACCAAACAAAACTTTTAGTGGATTTCTACTTATTTTATTAAATATCATCTCCACCAAACAGGACAAGCTTGCATCTGTTATAGTTTTGGAGAAAAATGTGTTCATTTCATGTATGCGCGAAATGCCTTAAAAATGGCTTTAAAATGGATTTGGAGCATGGAGACGATTATCTCGGGATTGCAAGATAACCAAACAAAACTTTTAGTGGATTTCTACTTATTTTATTAAATATCATCTCCACCAAACAGGACAAGCTTGCATCTGTTATAGTTTTGGAGAAAAATGTGTTCATTTCATGTATGCGCGAAATGCCTTAAAAATGGCTTTAAAATGGATTTGGAGCATGGAGACGATTATCTCGGGATTGCAAGATAACCAAACAAAACTTTTAGTGGATTTCTACTTATTTTATTAAATATCATCTCCACCAAACAGGACAAGCTTGCATCTGTTATAGTTTTGGAGAAAAATGTGTTCATTTCATGTATGCGCGAAATGCCTTAAAAATGGCTTTAAAATGGATTTGGAGCATGGAGACGATTATCTCGGGATTGCAAGATAACCAAACAAAACTTTTAGTGGATTTCTACTTATTTTATTAAATATCATCTCCACCAAACAGGACAAGCTTGCATCTGTTATAGTTTTGGAGAAAAATGTGTTCATTTCATGTATGCGCGAAATGCCTTAAAAATGGCTTTAAAATGGATTTGGAGCATGGAGACGATTATCTCGGGATTGCAAGATAACCAAACAAAACTTTTAGTGGATTTCTACTTATTTTATTAAATATCATCTCCACCAAACAGGACAAGCTTGCATCTGTTATAGTTTTGGAGAAAAATGTGTTCATTTCATGTATGCGCGAAATGCCTTAAAAATGGCTTTAAAATGGATTTGGAGCATGGAGACGATTATCTCGGGATTGCAAGATAACCAAACAAAACTTTTAGTGGATTTCTACTTATTTTATTAAATATCATCTCCACCAAACAGGACAAGCTTGCATCTGTTATAGTTTTGGAGAAAAATGTGTTCATTTCATGTATGCGCGAAATGCCTTAAAAATGGCTTTAAAATGGATTTGGAGCATGGAGACGATTATCTCGGGATTGCAAGATAACCAAACAAAACTTTTAGTGGATTTCTACTTATTTTATTAAATATCATCTCCACCAAACAGGACAAGCTTGCATCTGTTATAGTTTTGGAGAAAAATGTGTTCATTTCATGTATGCGCGAAATGCCTTAAAAATGGCTTTAAAATGGATTTGGAGCATGGAGACGATTATCTCGGGATTGCAAGATAACCAAACAAAACTTTTAGTGGATTTCTACTTATTTTATTAAATATCATCTCCACCAAACAGGACAAGCTTGCATCTGTTATAGTTTTGGAGAAAAATGTGTTCATTTCATGTATGCGCGAAATGCCTTAAAAATGGCTTTAAAATGGATTTGGAGCATGGAGACGATTATCTCGGGATTGCAAGATAACCAAACAAAACTTTTAGTGGATTTCTACTTATTTTATTAAATATCATCTCCACCAAACAGGACAAGCTTGCATCTGTTATAGTTTTGGAGAAAAATGTGTTCATTTCATGTATGCGCGAAATGCCTTAAAAATGGCTTTAAAATGGATTTGGAGCATGGAGACGATTATCTCGGGATTGCAAGATAACCAAACAAAACTTTTAGTGGATTTCTACTTATTTTATTAAATATCATCTCCACCAAACAGGACAAGCTTGCATCTGTTATAGTTTTGGAGAAAAATGTGTTCATTTCATGTATGCGCGAAATGCCTTAAAAATGGCTTTAAAATGGATTTGGAGCATGGAGACGATTATCTCGGGATTGCAAGATAACCAAACAAAACTTTTAGTGGATTTCTACTTATTTTATTAAATATCATCTCCACCAAACAGGACAAGCTTGCATCTGTTATAGTTTTGGAGAAAAATGTGTTCATTTCATGTATGCGCGAAATGCCTTAAAAATGGCTTTAAAATGGATTTGGAGCATGGAGACGATTATCTCGGGATTGCAAGATAACCAAACAAAACTTTTAGTGGATTTCTACTTATTTTATTAAATATCATCTCCACCAAACAGGACAAGCTTGCATCTGTTATAGTTTTGGAGAAAAATGTGTTCATTTCATGTATGCGCGAAATGCCTTAAAAATGGCTTTAAAATGGATTTGGAGCATGGAGACGATTATCTCGGGATTGCAAGATAACCAAACAAAACTTTTAGTGGATTTCTACTTATTTTATTAAATATCATCTCCACCAAACAGGACAAGCTTGCATCTGTTATAGTTTTGGAGAAAAATGTGTTCATTTCATGTATGCGCGAAATGCCTTAAAAATGGCTTTAAAATGGATTTGGAGCATGGAGACGATTATCTCGGGATTGCAAGATAACCAAACAAAACTTTTAGTGGATTTCTACTTATTTTATTAAATATCATCTCCACCAAACAGGACAAGCTTGCATCTGTTATAGTTTTGGAGAAAAATGTGTTCATTTCATGTATGCGCGAAATGCCTTAAAAATGGCTTTAAAATGGATTTGGAGCATGGAGACGATTATCTCGGGATTGCAAGATAACCAAACAAAACTTTTAGTGGATTTCTACTTATTTTATTAAATATCATCTCCACCAAACAGGACAAGCTTGCATCTGTTATAGTTTTGGAGAAAAATGTGTTCATTTCATGTATGCGCGAAATGCCTTAAAAATGGCTTTAAAATGGATTTGGAGCATGGAGACGATTATCTCGGGATTGCAAGATAACCAAACAAAACTTTTAGTGGATTTCTACTTATTTTATTAAATATCATCTCCACCAAACAGGACAAGCTTGCATCTGTTATAGTTTTGGAGAAAAATGTGTTCATTTCATGTATGCGCGAAATGCCTTAAAAATGGCTTTAAAATGGATTTGGAGCATGGAGACGATTATCTCGGGATTGCAAGATAACCAAACAAAACTTTTAGTGGATTTCTACTTATTTTATTAAATATCATCTCCACCAAACAGGACAAGCTTGCATCTGTTATAGTTTTGGAGAAAAATGTGTTCATTTCATGTATGCGCGAAATGCCTTAAAAATGGCTTTAAAATGGATTTGGAGCATGGAGACGATTATCTCGGGATTGCAAGATAACCAAACAAAACTTTTAGTGGATTTCTACTTATTTTATTAAATATCATCTCCACCAAACAGGACAAGCTTGCATCTGTTATAGTTTTGGAGAAAAATGTGTTCATTTCATGTATGCGCGAAATGCCTTAAAAATGGCTTTAAAATGGATTTGGAGCATGGAGACGATTATCTCGGGATTGCAAGATAACCAAACAAAACTTTTAGTGGATTTCTACTTATTTTATTAAATATCATCTCCACCAAACAGGACAAGCTTGCATCTGTTATAGTTTTGGAGAAAAATGTGTTCATTTCATGTATGCGCGAAATGCCTTAAAAATGGCTTTAAAATGGATTTGGAGCATGGAGACGATTATCTCGGGATTGCAAGATAACCAAACAAAACTTTTAGTGGATTTCTACTTATTTTATTAAATATCATCTCCACCAAACAGGACAAGCTTGCATCTGTTATAGTTTTGGAGAAAAATGTGTTCATTTCATGTATGCGCGAAATGCCTTAAAAATGGCTTTAAAATGGATTTGGAGCATGGAGACGATTATCTCGGGATTGCAAGATAACCAAACAAAACTTTTAGTGGATTTCTACTTATTTTATTAAATATCATCTCCACCAAACAGGACAAGCTTGCATCTGTTATAGTTTTGGAGAAAAATGTGTTCATTTCATGTATGCGCGAAATGCCTTAAAAATGGCTTTAAAATGGATTTGGAGCATGGAGACGATTATCTCGGGATTGCAAGATAACCAAACAAAACTTTTAGTGGATTTCTACTTATTTTATTAAATATCATCTCCACCAAACAGGACAAGCTTGCATCTGTTATAGTTTTGGAGAAAAATGTGTTCATTTCATGTATGCGCGAAATGCCTTAAAAATGGCTTTAAAATGGATTTGGAGCATGGAGACGATTATCTCGGGATTGCAAGATAACCAAACAAAACTTTTAGTGGATTTCTACTTATTTTATTAAATATCATCTCCACCAAACAGGACAAGCTTGCATCTGTTATAGTTTTGGAGAAAAATGTGTTCATTTCATGTATGCGCGAAATGCCTTAAAAATGGCTTTAAAATGGATTTGGAGCATGGAGACGATTATCTCGGGATTGCAAGATAACCAAACAAAACTTTTAGTGGATTTCTACTTATTTTATTAAATATCATCTCCACCAAACAGGACAAGCTTGCATCTGTTATAGTTTTGGAGAAAAATGTGTTCATTTCATGTATGCGCGAAATGCCTTAAAAATGGCTTTAAAATGGATTTGGAGCATGGAGACGATTATCTCGGGATTGCAAGATAACCAAACAAAACTTTTAGTGGATTTCTACTTATTTTATTAAATATCATCTCCACCAAACAGGACAAGCTTGCATCTGTTATAGTTTTGGAGAAAAATGTGTTCATTTCATGTATGCGCGAAATGCCTTAAAAATGGCTTTAAAATGGATTTGGAGCATGGAGACGATTATCTCGGGATTGCAAGATAACCAAACAAAACTTTTAGTGGATTTCTACTTATTTTATTAAATATCATCTCCACCAAACAGGACAAGCTTGCATCTGTTATAGTTTTGGAGAAAAATGTGTTCATTTCATGTATGCGCGAAATGCCTTAAAAATGGCTTTAAAATGGATTTGGAGCATGGAGACGATTATCTCGGGATTGCAAGATAACCAAACAAAACTTTTAGTGGATTTCTACTTATTTTATTAAATATCATCTCCACCAAACAGGACAAGCTTGCATCTGTTATAGTTTTGGAGAAAAATGTGTTCATTTCATGTATGCGCGAAATGCCTTAAAAATGGCTTTAAAATGGATTTGGAGCATGGAGACGATTATCTCGGGATTGCAAGATAACCAAACAAAACTTTTAGTGGATTTCTACTTATTTTATTAAATATCATCTCCACCAAACAGGACAAGCTTGCATCTGTTATAGTTTTGGAGAAAAATGTGTTCATTTCATGTATGCGCGAAATGCCTTAAAAATGGCTTTAAAATGGATTTGGAGCATGGAGACGATTATCTCGGGATTGCAAGATAACCAAACAAAACTTTTAGTGGATTTCTACTTATTTTATTAAATATCATCTCCACCAAACAGGACAAGCTTGCATCTGTTATAGTTTTGGAGAAAAATGTGTTCATTTCATGTATGCGCGAAATGCCTTAAAAATGGCTTTAAAATGGATTTGGAGCATGGAGACGATTATCTCGGGATTGCAAGATAACCAAACAAAACTTTTAGTGGATTTCTACTTATTTTATTAAATATCATCTCCACCAAACAGGACAAGCTTGCATCTGTTATAGTTTTGGAGAAAAATGTGTTCATTTCATGTATGCGCGAAATGCCTTAAAAATGGCTTTAAAATGGATTTGGAGCATGGAGACGATTATCTCGGGATTGCAAGATAACCAAACAAAACTTTTAGTGGATTTCTACTTATTTTATTAAATATCATCTCCACCAAACAGGACAAGCTTGCATCTGTTATAGTTTTGGAGAAAAATGTGTTCATTTCATGTATGCGCGAAATGCCTTAAAAATGGCTTTAAAATGGATTTGGAGCATGGAGACGATTATCTCGGGATTGCAAGATAACCAAACAAAACTTTTAGTGGATTTCTACTTATTTTATTAAATATCATCTCCACCAAACAGGACAAGCTTGCATCTGTTATAGTTTTGGAGAAAAATGTGTTCATTTCATGTATGCGCGAAATGCCTTAAAAATGGCTTTAAAATGGATTTGGAGCATGGAGACGATTATCTCGGGATTGCAAGATAACCAAACAAAACTTTTAGTGGATTTCTACTTATTTTATTAAATATCATCTCCACCAAACAGGACAAGCTTGCATCTGTTATAGTTTTGGAGAAAAATGTGTTCATTTCATGTATGCGCGAAATGCCTTAAAAATGGCTTTAAAATGGATTTGGAGCATGGAGACGATTATCTCGGGATTGCAAGATAACCAAACAAAACTTTTAGTGGATTTCTACTTATTTTATTAAATATCATCTCCACCAAACAGGACAAGCTTGCATCTGTTATAGTTTTGGAGAAAAATGTGTTCATTTCATGTATGCGCGAAATGCCTTAAAAATGGCTTTAAAATGGATTTGGAGCATGGAGACGATTATCTCGGGATTGCAAGATAACCAAACAAAACTTTTAGTGGATTTCTACTTATTTTATTAAATATCATCTCCACCAAACAGGACAAGCTTGCATCTGTTATAGTTTTGGAGAAAAATGTGTTCATTTCATGTATGCGCGAAATGCCTTAAAAATGGCTTTAAAATGGATTTGGAGCATGGAGACGATTATCTCGGGATTGCAAGATAACCAAACAAAACTTTTAGTGGATTTCTACTTATTTTATTAAATATCATCTCCACCAAACAGGACAAGCTTGCATCTGTTATAGTTTTGGAGAAAAATGTGTTCATTTCATGTATGCGCGAAATGCCTTAAAAATGGCTTTAAAATGGATTTGGAGCATGGAGACGATTATCTCGGGATTGCAAGATAACCAAACAAAACTTTTAGTGGATTTCTACTTATTTTATTAAATATCATCTCCACCAAACAGGACAAGCTTGCATCTGTTATAGTTTTGGAGAAAAATGTGTTCATTTCATGTATGCGCGAAATGCCTTAAAAATGGCTTTAAAATGGATTTGGAGCATGGAGACGATTATCTCGGGATTGCAAGATAACCAAACAAAACTTTTAGTGGATTTCTACTTATTTTATTAAATATCATCTCCACCAAACAGGACAAGCTTGCATCTGTTATAGTTTTGGAGAAAAATGTGTTCATTTCATGTATGCGCGAAATGCCTTAAAAATGGCTTTAAAATGGATTTGGAGCATGGAGACGATTATCTCGGGATTGCAAGATAACCAAACAAAACTTTTAGTGGATTTCTACTTATTTTATTAAATATCATCTCCACCAAACAGGACAAGCTTGCATCTGTTATAGTTTTGGAGAAAAATGTGTTCATTTCATGTATGCGCGAAATGCCTTAAAAATGGCTTTAAAATGGATTTGGAGCATGGAGACGATTATCTCGGGATTGCAAGATAACCAAACAAAACTTTTAGTGGATTTCTACTTATTTTATTAAATATCATCTCCACCAAACAGGACAAGCTTGCATCTGTTATAGTTTTGGAGAAAAATGTGTTCATTTCATGTATGCGCGAAATGCCTTAAAAATGGCTTTAAAATGGATTTGGAGCATGGAGACGATTATCTCGGGATTGCAAGATAACCAAACAAAACTTTTAGTGGATTTCTACTTATTTTATTAAATATCATCTCCACCAAACAGGACAAGCTTGCATCTGTTATAGTTTTGGAGAAAAATGTGTTCATTTCATGTATGCGCGAAATGCCTTAAAAATGGCTTTAAAATGGATTTGGAGCATGGAGACGATTATCTCGGGATTGCAAGATAACCAAACAAAACTTTTAGTGGATTTCTACTTATTTTATTAAATATCATCTCCACCAAACAGGACAAGCTTGCATCTGTTATAGTTTTGGAGAAAAATGTGTTCATTTCATGTATGCGCGAAATGCCTTAAAAATGGCTTTAAAATGGATTTGGAGCATGGAGACGATTATCTCGGGATTGCAAGATAACCAAACAAAACTTTTAGTGGATTTCTACTTATTTTATTAAATATCATCTCCACCAAACAGGACAAGCTTGCATCTGTTATAGTTTTGGAGAAAAATGTGTTCATTTCATGTATGCGCGAAATGCCTTAAAAATGGCTTTAAAATGGATTTGGAGCATGGAGACGATTATCTCGGGATTGCAAGATAACCAAACAAAACTTTTAGTGGATTTCTACTTATTTTATTAAATATCATCTCCACCAAACAGGACAAGCTTGCATCTGTTATAGTTTTGGAGAAAAATGTGTTCATTTCATGTATGCGCGAAATGCCTTAAAAATGGCTTTAAAATGGATTTGGAGCATGGAGACGATTATCTCGGGATTGCAAGATAACCAAACAAAACTTTTAGTGGATTTCTACTTATTTTATTAAATATCATCTCCACCAAACAGGACAAGCTTGCATCTGTTATAGTTTTGGAGAAAAATGTGTTCATTTCATGTATGCGCGAAATGCCTTAAAAATGGCTTTAAAATGGATTTGGAGCATGGAGACGATTATCTCGGGATTGCAAGATAACCAAACAAAACTTTTAGTGGATTTCTACTTATTTTATTAAATATCATCTCCACCAAACAGGACAAGCTTGCATCTGTTATAGTTTTGGAGAAAAATGTGTTCATTTCATGTATGCGCGAAATGCCTTAAAAATGGCTTTAAAATGGATTTGGAGCATGGAGACGATTATCTCGGGATTGCAAGATAACCAAACAAAACTTTTAGTGGATTTCTACTTATTTTATTAAATATCATCTCCACCAAACAGGACAAGCTTGCATCTGTTATAGTTTTGGAGAAAAATGTGTTCATTTCATGTATGCGCGAAATGCCTTAAAAATGGCTTTAAAATGGATTTGGAGCATGGAGACGATTATCTCGGGATTGCAAGATAACCAAACAAAACTTTTAGTGGATTTCTACTTATTTTATTAAATATCATCTCCACCAAACAGGACAAGCTTGCATCTGTTATAGTTTTGGAGAAAAATGTGTTCATTTCATGTATGCGCGAAATGCCTTAAAAATGGCTTTAAAATGGATTTGGAGCATGGAGACGATTATCTCGGGATTGCAAGATAACCAAACAAAACTTTTAGTGGATTTCTACTTATTTTATTAAATATCATCTCCACCAAACAGGACAAGCTTGCATCTGTTATAGTTTTGGAGAAAAATGTGTTCATTTCATGTATGCGCGAAATGCCTTAAAAATGGCTTTAAAATGGATTTGGAGCATGGAGACGATTATCTCGGGATTGCAAGATAACCAAACAAAACTTTTAGTGGATTTCTACTTATTTTATTAAATATCATCTCCACCAAACAGGACAAGCTTGCATCTGTTATAGTTTTGGAGAAAAATGTGTTCATTTCATGTATGCGCGAAATGCCTTAAAAATGGCTTTAAAATGGATTTGGAGCATGGAGACGATTATCTCGGGATTGCAAGATAACCAAACAAAACTTTTAGTGGATTTCTACTTATTTTATTAAATATCATCTCCACCAAACAGGACAAGCTTGCATCTGTTATAGTTTTGGAGAAAAATGTGTTCATTTCATGTATGCGCGAAATGCCTTAAAAATGGCTTTAAAATGGATTTGGAGCATGGAGACGATTATCTCGGGATTGCAAGATAACCAAACAAAACTTTTAGTGGATTTCTACTTATTTTATTAAATATCATCTCCACCAAACAGGACAAGCTTGCATCTGTTATAGTTTTGGAGAAAAATGTGTTCATTTCATGTATGCGCGAAATGCCTTAAAAATGGCTTTAAAATGGATTTGGAGCATGGAGACGATTATCTCGGGATTGCAAGATAACCAAACAAAACTTTTAGTGGATTTCTACTTATTTTATTAAATATCATCTCCACCAAACAGGACAAGCTTGCATCTGTTATAGTTTTGGAGAAAAATGTGTTCATTTCATGTATGCGCGAAATGCCTTAAAAATGGCTTTAAAATGGATTTGGAGCATGGAGACGATTATCTCGGGATTGCAAGATAACCAAACAAAACTTTTAGTGGATTTCTACTTATTTTATTAAATATCATCTCCACCAAACAGGACAAGCTTGCATCTGTTATAGTTTTGGAGAAAAATGTGTTCATTTCATGTATGCGCGAAATGCCTTAAAAATGGCTTTAAAATGGATTTGGAGCATGGAGACGATTATCTCGGGATTGCAAGATAACCAAACAAAACTTTTAGTGGATTTCTACTTATTTTATTAAATATCATCTCCACCAAACAGGACAAGCTTGCATCTGTTATAGTTTTGGAGAAAAATGTGTTCATTTCATGTATGCGCGAAATGCCTTAAAAATGGCTTTAAAATGGATTTGGAGCATGGAGACGATTATCTCGGGATTGCAAGATAACCAAACAAAACTTTTAGTGGATTTCTACTTATTTTATTAAATATCATCTCCACCAAACAGGACAAGCTTGCATCTGTTATAGTTTTGGAGAAAAATGTGTTCATTTCATGTATGCGCGAAATGCCTTAAAAATGGCTTTAAAATGGATTTGGAGCTATGGAGACGATTATCTCGGGATTGCAAGATAACCAAACAAAACTTTTAGTGGATTTCTACTTATTTTATTAAATATCATCTCCACCAAACAGGACAAGCTTGCATCTGTTATAGTTTTGGAGAAAAATGTGTTCATTTCATGTATGCGCGAAATGCCTTAAAAATGGCTTTAAAATGGATTTGGAGCATGGAGACGATTATCTCGGGATTGCAAGATAACCAAACAAAACTTTTAGTGGATTTCTACTTATTTTATTAAATATCATCTCCACCAAACAGGACAAGCTTGCATCTGTTATAGTTTTGGAGAAAAATGTGTTCATTTCATGTATGCGCGAAATGCCTTAAAAATGGCTTTAAAATGGATTTGGAGCATGGAGACGATTATCTCGGGATTGCAAGATAACCAAACAAAACTTTTAGTGGATTTCTACTTATTTTATTAAATATCATCTCCACCAAACAGGACAAGCTTGCATCTGTTATAGTTTTGGAGAAAAATGTGTTCATTTCATGTATGCGCGAAATGCCTTAAAAATGGCTTTAAAATGGATTTGGAGCATGGAGACGATTATCTCGGGATTGCAAGATAACCAAACAAAACTTTTAGTGGATTTCTACTTATTTTATTAAATATCATCTCCACCAAACAGGACAAGCTTGCATCTGTTATAGTTTTGGAGAAAAATGTGTTCATTTCATGTATGCGCGAAATGCCTTAAAAATGGCTTTAAAATGGATTTGGAGCATGGAGACGATTATCTCGGGATTGCAAGATAACCAAACAAAACTTTTAGTGGATTTCTACTTATTTTATTAAATATCATCTCCACCAAACAGGACAAGCTTGCATCTGTTATAGTTTTGGAGAAAAATGTGTTCATTTCATGTATGCGCGAAATGCCTTAAAAATGGCTTTAAAATGGATTTGGAGCATGGAGACGATTATCTCGGGATTGCAAGATAACCAAACAAAACTTTTAGTGGATTTCTACTTATTTTATTAAATATCATCTCCACCAAACAGGACAAGCTTGCATCTGTTATAGTTTTGGAGAAAAATGTGTTCATTTCATGTATGCGCGAAATGCCTTAAAAATGGCTTTAAAATGGATTTGGAGCATGGAGACGATTATCTCGGGATTGCAAGATAACCAAACAAAACTTTTAGTGGATTTCTACTTATTTTATTAAATATCATCTCCACCAAACAGGACAAGCTTGCATCTGTTATAGTTTTGGAGAAAAATGTGTTCATTTCATGTATGCGCGAAATGCCTTAAAAATGGCTTTAAAATGGATTTGGAGCATGGAGACGATTATCTCGGGATTGCAAGATAACCAAACAAAACTTTTAGTGGATTTCTACTTATTTTATTAAATATCATCTCCACCAAACAGGACAAGCTTGCATCTGTTATAGTTTTGGAGAAAAATGTGTTCATTTCATGTATGCGCGAAATGCCTTAAAAATGGCTTTAAAATGGATTTGGAGCATGGAGACGATTATCTCGGGATTGCAAGATAACCAAACAAAACTTTTAGTGGATTTCTACTTATTTTATTAAATATCATCTCCACCAAACAGGACAAGCTTGCATCTGTTATAGTTTTGGAGAAAAATGTGTTCATTTCATGTATGCGCGAAATGCCTTAAAAATGGCTTTAAAATGGATTTGGAGCATGGAGACGATTATCTCGGGATTGCAAGATAACCAAACAAAACTTTTAGTGGATTTCTACTTATTTTATTAAATATCATCTCCACCAAACAGGACAAGCTTGCATCTGTTATAGTTTTGGAGAAAAATGTGTTCATTTCATGTATGCGCGAAATGCCTTAAAAATGGCTTTAAAATGGATTTGGAGCATGGAGACGATTATCTCGGGATTGCAAGATAACCAAACAAAACTTTTAGTGGATTTCTACTTATTTTATTAAATATCATCTCCACCAAACAGGACAAGCTTGCATCTGTTATAGTTTTGGAGAAAAATGTGTTCATTTCATGTATGCGCGAAATGCCTTAAAAATGGCTTTAAAATGGATTTGGAGCATGGAGACGATTATCTCGGGATTGCAAGATAACCAAACAAAACTTTTAGTGGATTTCTACTTATTTTATTAAATATCATCTCCACCAAACAGGACAAGCTTGCATCTGTTATAGTTTTGGAGAAAAATGTGTTCATTTCATGTATGCGCGAAATGCCTTAAAAATGGCTTTAAAATGGATTTGGAGCATGGAGACGATTATCTCGGGATTGCAAGATAACCAAACAAAACTTTTAGTGGATTTCTACTTATTTTATTAAATATCATCTCCACCAAACAGGACAAGCTTGCATCTGTTATAGTTTTGGAGAAAAATGTGTTCATTTCATGTATGCGCGAAATGCCTTAAAAATGGCTTTAAAATGGATTTGGAGCATGGAGACGATTATCTCGGGATTGCAAGATAACCAAACAAAACTTTTAGTGGATTTCTACTTATTTTATTAAATATCATCTCCACCAAACAGGACAAGCTTGCATCTGTTATAGTTTTGGAGAAAAATGTGTTCATTTCATGTATGCGCGAAATGCCTTAAAAATGGCTTTAAAATGGATTTGGAGCATGGAGACGATTATCTCGGGATTGCAAGATAACCAAACAAAACTTTTAGTGGATTTCTACTTATTTTATTAAATATCATCTCCACCAAACAGGACAAGCTTGCATCTGTTATAGTTTTGGAGAAAAATGTGTTCATTTCATGTATGCGCGAAATGCCTTAAAAATGGCTTTAAAATGGATTTGGAGCATGGAGACGATTATCTCGGGATTGCAAGATAACCAAACAAAACTTTTAGTGGATTTCTACTTATTTTATTAAATATCATCTCCACCAAACAGGACAAGCTTGCATCTGTTATAGTTTTGGAGAAAAATGTGTTCATTTCATGTATGCGCGAAATGCCTTAAAAATGGCTTTAAAATGGATTTGGAGCATGGAGACGATTATCTCGGGATTGCAAGATAACCAAACAAAACTTTTAGTGGATTTCTACTTATTTTATTAAATATCATCTCCACCAAACAGGACAAGCTTGCATCTGTTATAGTTTTGGAGAAAAATGTGTTCATTTCATGTATGCGCGAAATGCCTTAAAAATGGCTTTAAAATGGATTTGGAGCATGGAGACGATTATCTCGGGATTGCAAGATAACCAAACAAAACTTTTAGTGGATTTCTACTTATTTTATTAAATATCATCTCCACCAAACAGGACAAGCTTGCATCTGTTATAGTTTTGGAGAAAAATGTGTTCATTTCATGTATGCGCGAAATGCCTTAAAAATGGCTTTAAAATGGATTTGGAGCATGGAGACGATTATCTCGGGATTGCAAGATAACCAAACAAAACTTTTAGTGGATTTCTACTTATTTTATTAAATATCATCTCCACCAAACAGGACAAGCTTGCATCTGTTATAGTTTTGGAGAAAAATGTGTTCATTTCATGTATGCGCGAAATGCCTTAAAAATGGCTTTAAAATGGATTTGGAGCATGGAGACGATTATCTCGGGATTGCAAGATAACCAAACAAAACTTTTAGTGGATTTCTACTTATTTTATTAAATATCATCTCCACCAAACAGGACAAGCTTGCATCTGTTATAGTTTTGGAGAAAAATGTGTTCATTTCATGTATGCGCGAAATGCCTTAAAAATGGCTTTAAAATGGATTTGGAGCATGGAGACGATTATCTCGGGATTGCAAGATAACCAAACAAAACTTTTAGTGGATTTCTACTTATTTTATTAAATATCATCTCCACCAAACAGGACAAGCTTGCATCTGTTATAGTTTTGGAGAAAAATGTGTTCATTTCATGTATGCGCGAAATGCCTTAAAAATGGCTTTAAAATGGATTTGGAGCATGGAGACGATTATCTCGGGATTGCAAGATAACCAAACAAAACTTTTAGTGGATTTCTACTTATTTTATTAAATATCATCTCCACCAAACAGGACAAGCTTGCATCTGTTATAGTTTTGGAGAAAAATGTGTTCATTTCATGTATGCGCGAAATGCCTTAAAAATGGCTTTAAAATGGATTTGGAGCATGGAGACGATTATCTCGGGATTGCAAGATAACCAAACAAAACTTTTAGTGGATTTCTACTTATTTTATTAAATATCATCTCCACCAAACAGGACAAGCTTGCATCTGTTATAGTTTTGGAGAAAAATGTGTTCATTTCATGTATGCGCGAAATGCCTTAAAAATGGCTTTAAAATGGATTTGGAGCATGGAGACGATTATCTCGGGATTGCAAGATAACCAAACAAAACTTTTAGTGGATTTCTACTTATTTTATTAAATATCATCTCCACCAAACAGGACAAGCTTGCATCTGTTATAGTTTTGGAGAAAAATGTGTTCATTTCATGTATGCGCGAAATGCCTTAAAAATGGCTTTAAAATGGATTTGGAGCATGGAGACGATTATCTCGGGATTGCAAGATAACCAAACAAAACTTTTAGTGGATTTCTACTTATTTTATTAAATATCATCTCCACCAAACAGGACAAGCTTGCATCTGTTATAGTTTTGGAGAAAAATGTGTTCATTTCATGTATGCGCGAAATGCCTTAAAAATGGCTTTAAAATGGATTTGGAGCATGGAGACGATTATCTCGGGATTGCAAGATAACCAAACAAAACTTTTAGTGGATTTCTACTTATTTTATTAAATATCATCTCCACCAAACAGGACAAGCTTGCATCTGTTATAGTTTTGGAGAAAAATGTGTTCATTTCATGTATGCGCGAAATGCCTTAAAAATGGCTTTAAAATGGATTTGGAGCATGGAGACGATTATCTCGGGATTGCAAGATAACCAAACAAAACTTTTAGTGGATTTCTACTTATTTTATTAAATATCATCTCCACCAAACAGGACAAGCTTGCATCTGTTATAGTTTTGGAGAAAAATGTGTTCATTTCATGTATGCGCGAAATGCCTTAAAAATGGCTTTAAAATGGATTTGGAGCATGGAGACGATTATCTCGGGATTGCAAGATAACCAAACAAAACTTTTAGTGGATTTCTACTTATTTTATTAAATATCATCTCCACCAAACAGGACAAGCTTGCATCTGTTATAGTTTTGGAGAAAAATGTGTTCATTTCATGTATGCGCGAAATGCCTTAAAAATGGCTTTAAAATGGATTTGGAGCATGGAGACGATTATCTCGGGATTGCAAGATAACCAAACAAAACTTTTAGTGGATTTCTACTTATTTTATTAAATATCATCTCCACCAAACAGGACAAGCTTGCATCTGTTATAGTTTTGGAGAAAAATGTGTTCATTTCATGTATGCGCGAAATGCCTTAAAAATGGCTTTAAAATGGATTTGGAGCATGGAGACGATTATCTCGGGATTGCAAGATAACCAAACAAAACTTTTAGTGGATTTCTACTTATTTTATTAAATATCATCTCCACCAAACAGGACAAGCTTGCATCTGTTATAGTTTTGGAGAAAAATGTGTTCATTTCATGTATGCGCGAAATGCCTTAAAAATGGCTTTAAAATGGATTTGGAGCATGGAGACGATTATCTCGGGATTGCAAGATAACCAAACAAAACTTTTAGTGGATTTCTACTTATTTTATTAAATATCATCTCCACCAAACAGGACAAGCTTGCATCTGTTATAGTTTTGGAGAAAAATGTGTTCATTTCATGTATGCGCGAAATGCCTTAAAAATGGCTTTAAAATGGATTTGGAGCATGGAGACGATTATCTCGGGATTGCAAGATAACCAAACAAAACTTTTAGTGGATTTCTACTTATTTTATTAAATATCATCTCCACCAAACAGGACAAGCTTGCATCTGTTATAGTTTTGGAGAAAAATGTGTTCATTTCATGTATGCGCGAAATGCCTTAAAAATGGCTTTAAAATGGATTTGGAGCATGGAGACGATTATCTCGGGATTGCAAGATAACCAAACAAAACTTTTAGTGGATTTCTACTTATTTTATTAAATATCATCTCCACCAAACAGGACAAGCTTGCATCTGTTATAGTTTTGGAGAAAAATGTGTTCATTTCATGTATGCGCGAAATGCCTTAAAAATGGCTTTAAAATGGATTTGGAGCATGGAGACGATTATCTCGGGATTGCAAGATAACCAAACAAAACTTTTAGTGGATTTCTACTTATTTTATTAAATATCATCTCCACCAAACAGGACAAGCTTGCATCTGTTATAGTTTTGGAGAAAAATGTGTTCATTTCATGTATGCGCGAAATGCCTTAAAAATGGCTTTAAAATGGATTTGGAGCATGGAGACGATTATCTCGGGATTGCAAGATAACCAAACAAAACTTTTAGTGGATTTCTACTTATTTTATTAAATATCATCTCCACCAAACAGGACAAGCTTGCATCTGTTATAGTTTTGGAGAAAAATGTGTTCATTTCATGTATGCGCGAAATGCCTTAAAAATGGCTTTAAAATGGATTTGGAGCATGGAGACGATTATCTCGGGATTGCAAGATAACCAAACAAAACTTTTAGTGGATTTCTACTTATTTTATTAAATATCATCTCCACCAAACAGGACAAGCTTGCATCTGTTATAGTTTTGGAGAAAAATGTGTTCATTTCATGTATGCGCGAAATGCCTTAAAAATGGCTTTAAAATGGATTTGGAGCATGGAGACGATTATCTCGGGATTGCAAGATAACCAAACAAAACTTTTAGTGGATTTCTACTTATTTTATTAAATATCATCTCCACCAAACAGGACAAGCTTGCATCTGTTATAGTTTTGGAGAAAAATGTGTTCATTTCATGTATGCGCGAAATGCCTTAAAAATGGCTTTAAAATGGATTTGGAGCATGGAGACGATTATCTCGGGATTGCAAGATAACCAAACAAAACTTTTAGTGGATTTCTACTTATTTTATTAAATATCATCTCCACCAAACAGGACAAGCTTGCATCTGTTATAGTTTTGGAGAAAAATGTGTTCATTTCATGTATGCGCGAAATGCCTTAAAAATGGCTTTAAAATGGATTTGGAGCATGGAGACGATTATCTCGGGATTGCAAGATAACCAAACAAAACTTTTAGTGGATTTCTACTTATTTTATTAAATATCATCTCCACCAAACAGGACAAGCTTGCATCTGTTATAGTTTTGGAGAAAAATGTGTTCATTTCATGTATGCGCGAAATGCCTTAAAAATGGCTTTAAAATGGATTTGGAGCATGGAGACGATTATCTCGGGATTGCAAGATAACCAAACAAAACTTTTAGTGGATTTCTACTTATTTTATTAAATATCATCTCCACCAAACAGGACAAGCTTGCATCTGTTATAGTTTTGGAGAAAAATGTGTTCATTTCATGTATGCGCGAAATGCCTTAAAAATGGCTTTAAAATGGATTTGGAGCATGGAGACGATTATCTCGGGATTGCAAGATAACCAAACAAAACTTTTAGTGGATTTCTACTTATTTTATTAAATATCATCTCCACCAAACAGGACAAGCTTGCATCTGTTATAGTTTTGGAGAAAAATGTGTTCATTTCATGTATGCGCGAAATGCCTTAAAAATGGCTTTAAAATGGATTTGGAGCATGGAGACGATTATCTCGGGATTGCAAGATAACCAAACAAAACTTTTAGTGGATTTCTACTTATTTTATTAAATATCATCTCCACCAAACAGGACAAGCTTGCATCTGTTATAGTTTTGGAGAAAAATGTGTTCATTTCATGTATGCGCGAAATGCCTTAAAAATGGCTTTAAAATGGATTTGGAGCATGGAGACGATTATCTCGGGATTGCAAGATAACCAAACAAAACTTTTAGTGGATTTCTACTTATTTTATTAAATATCATCTCCACCAAACAGGACAAGCTTGCATCTGTTATAGTTTTGGAGAAAAATGTGTTCATTTCATGTATGCGCGAAATGCCTTAAAAATGGCTTTAAAATGGATTTGGAGCATGGAGACGATTATCTCGGGATTGCAAGATAACCAAACAAAACTTTTAGTGGATTTCTACTTATTTTATTAAATATCATCTCCACCAAACAGGACAAGCTTGCATCTGTTATAGTTTTGGAGAAAAATGTGTTCATTTCATGTATGCGCGAAATGCCTTAAAAATGGCTTTAAAATGGATTTGGAGCATGGAGACGATTATCTCGGGATTGCAAGATAACCAAACAAAACTTTTAGTGGATTTCTACTTATTTTATTAAATATCATCTCCACCAAACAGGACAAGCTTGCATCTGTTATAGTTTTGGAGAAAAATGTGTTCATTTCATGTATGCGCGAAATGCCTTAAAAATGGCTTTAAAATGGATTTGGAGCATGGAGACGATTATCTCGGGATTGCAAGATAACCAAACAAAACTTTTAGTGGATTTCTACTTATTTTATTAAATATCATCTCCACCAAACAGGACAAGCTTGCATCTGTTATAGTTTTGGAGAAAAATGTGTTCATTTCATGTATGCGCGAAATGCCTTAAAAATGGCTTTAAAATGGATTTGGAGCATGGAGACGATTATCTCGGGATTGCAAGATAACCAAACAAAACTTTTAGTGGATTTCTACTTATTTTATTAAATATCATCTCCACCAAACAGGACAAGCTTGCATCTGTTATAGTTTTGGAGAAAAATGTGTTCATTTCATGTATGCGCGAAATGCCTTAAAAATGGCTTTAAAATGGATTTGGAGCATGGAGACGATTATCTCGGGATTGCAAGATAACCAAACAAAACTTTTAGTGGATTTCTACTTATTTTATTAAATATCATCTCCACCAAACAGGACAAGCTTGCATCTGTTATAGTTTTGGAGAAAAATGTGTTCATTTCATGTATGCGCGAAATGCCTTAAAAATGGCTTTAAAATGGATTTGGAGCATGGAGACGATTATCTCGGGATTGCAAGATAACCAAACAAAACTTTTAGTGGATTTCTACTTATTTTATTAAATATCATCTCCACCAAACAGGACAAGCTTGCATCTGTTATAGTTTTGGAGAAAAATGTGTTCATTTCATGTATGCGCGAAATGCCTTAAAAATGGCTTTAAAATGGATTTGGAGCATGGAGACGATTATCTCGGGATTGCAAGATAACCAAACAAAACTTTTAGTGGATTTCTACTTATTTTATTAAATATCATCTCCACCAAACAGGACAAGCTTGCATCTGTTATAGTTTTGGAGAAAAATGTGTTCATTTCATGTATGCGCGAAATGCCTTAAAAATGGCTTTAAAATGGATTTGGAGCATGGAGACGATTATCTCGGGATTGCAAGATAACCAAACAAAACTTTTAGTGGATTTCTACTTATTTTATTAAATATCATCTCCACCAAACAGGACAAGCTTGCATCTGTTATAGTTTTGGAGAAAAATGTGTTCATTTCATGTATGCGCGAAATGCCTTAAAAATGGCTTTAAAATGGATTTGGAGCATGGAGACGATTATCTCGGGATTGCAAGATAACCAAACAAAACTTTTAGTGGATTTCTACTTATTTTATTAAATATCATCTCCACCAAACAGGACAAGCTTGCATCTGTTATAGTTTTGGAGAAAAATGTGTTCATTTCATGTATGCGCGAAATGCCTTAAAAATGGCTTTAAAATGGATTTGGAGCATGGAGACGATTATCTCGGGATTGCAAGATAACCAAACAAAACTTTTAGTGGATTTCTACTTATTTTATTAAATATCATCTCCACCAAACAGGACAAGCTTGCATCTGTTATAGTTTTGGAGAAAAATGTGTTCATTTCATGTATGCGCGAAATGCCTTAAAAATGGCTTTAAAATGGATTTGGAGCATGGAGACGATTATCTCGGGATTGCAAGATAACCAAACAAAACTTTTAGTGGATTTCTACTTATTTTATTAAATATCATCTCCACCAAACAGGACAAGCTTGCATCTGTTATAGTTTTGGAGAAAAATGTGTTCATTTCATGTATGCGCGAAATGCCTTAAAAATGGCTTTAAAATGGATTTGGAGCATGGAGACGATTATCTCGGGATTGCAAGATAACCAAACAAAACTTTTAGTGGATTTCTACTTATTTTATTAAATATCATCTCCACCAAACAGGACAAGCTTGCATCTGTTATAGTTTTGGAGAAAAATGTGTTCATTTCATGTATGCGCGAAATGCCTTAAAAATGGCTTTAAAATGGATTTGGAGCATGGAGACGATTATCTCGGGATTGCAAGATAACCAAACAAAACTTTTAGTGGATTTCTACTTATTTTATTAAATATCATCTCCACCAAACAGGACAAGCTTGCATCTGTTATAGTTTTGGAGAAAAATGTGTTCATTTCATGTATGCGCGAAATGCCTTAAAAATGGCTTTAAAATGGATTTGGAGCATGGAGACGATTATCTCGGGATTGCAAGATAACCAAACAAAACTTTTAGTGGATTTCTACTTATTTTATTAAATATCATCTCCACCAAACAGGACAAGCTTGCATCTGTTATAGTTTTGGAGAAAAATGTGTTCATTTCATGTATGCGCGAAATGCCTTAAAAATGGCTTTAAAATGGATTTGGAGCATGGAGACGATTATCTCGGGATTGCAAGATAACCAAACAAAACTTTTAGTGGATTTCTACTTATTTTATTAAATATCATCTCCACCAAACAGGACAAGCTTGCATCTGTTATAGTTTTGGAGAAAAATGTGTTCATTTCATGTATGCGCGAAATGCCTTAAAAATGGCTTTAAAATGGATTTGGAGCATGGAGACGATTATCTCGGGATTGCAAGATAACCAAACAAAACTTTTAGTGGATTTCTACTTATTTTATTAAATATCATCTCCACCAAACAGGACAAGCTTGCATCTGTTATAGTTTTGGAGAAAAATGTGTTCATTTCATGTATGCGCGAAATGCCTTAAAAATGGCTTTAAAATGGATTTGGAGCATGGAGACGATTATCTCGGGATTGCAAGATAACCAAACAAAACTTTTAGTGGATTTCTACTTATTTTATTAAATATCATCTCCACCAAACAGGACAAGCTTGCATCTGTTATAGTTTTGGAGAAAAATGTGTTCATTTCATGTATGCGCGAAATGCCTTAAAAATGGCTTTAAAATGGATTTGGAGCATGGAGACGATTATCTCGGGATTGCAAGATAACCAAACAAAACTTTTAGTGGATTTCTACTTATTTTATTAAATATCATCTCCACCAAACAGGACAAGCTTGCATCTGTTATAGTTTTGGAGAAAAATGTGTTCATTTCATGTATGCGCGAAATGCCTTAAAAATGGCTTTAAAATGGATTTGGAGCATGGAGACGATTATCTCGGGATTGCAAGATAACCAAACAAAACTTTTAGTGGATTTCTACTTATTTTATTAAATATCATCTCCACCAAACAGGACAAGCTTGCATCTGTTATAGTTTTGGAGAAAAATGTGTTCATTTCATGTATGCGCGAAATGCCTTAAAAATGGCTTTAAAATGGATTTGGAGCATGGAGACGATTATCTCGGGATTGCAAGATAACCAAACAAAACTTTTAGTGGATTTCTACTTATTTTATTAAATATCATCTCCACCAAACAGGACAAGCTTGCATCTGTTATAGTTTTGGAGAAAAATGTGTTCATTTCATGTATGCGCGAAATGCCTTAAAAATGGCTTTAAAATGGATTTGGAGCATGGAGACGATTATCTCGGGATTGCAAGATAACCAAACAAAACTTTTAGTGGATTTCTACTTATTTTATTAAATATCATCTCCACCAAACAGGACAAGCTTGCATCTGTTATAGTTTTGGAGAAAAATGTGTTCATTTCATGTATGCGCGAAATGCCTTAAAAATGGCTTTAAAATGGATTTGGAGCATGGAGACGATTATCTCGGGATTGCAAGATAACCAAACAAAACTTTTAGTGGATTTCTACTTATTTTATTAAATATCATCTCCACCAAACAGGACAAGCTTGCATCTGTTATAGTTTTGGAGAAAAATGTGTTCATTTCATGTATGCGCGAAATGCCTTAAAAATGGCTTTAAAATGGATTTGGAGCATGGAGACGATTATCTCGGGATTGCAAGATAACCAAACAAAACTTTTAGTGGATTTCTACTTATTTTATTAAATATCATCTCCACCAAACAGGACAAGCTTGCATCTGTTATAGTTTTGGAGAAAAATGTGTTCATTTCATGTATGCGCGAAATGCCTTAAAAATGGCTTTAAAATGGATTTGGAGCATGGAGACGATTATCTCGGGATTGCAAGATAACCAAACAAAACTTTTAGTGGATTTCTACTTATTTTATTAAATATCATCTCCACCAAACAGGACAAGCTTGCATCTGTTATAGTTTTGGAGAAAAATGTGTTCATTTCATGTATGCGCGAAATGCCTTAAAAATGGCTTTAAAATGGATTTGGAGCATGGAGACGATTATCTCGGGATTGCAAGATAACCAAACAAAACTTTTAGTGGATTTCTACTTATTTTATTAAATATCATCTCCACCAAACAGGACAAGCTTGCATCTGTTATAGTTTTGGAGAAAAATGTGTTCATTTCATGTATGCGCGAAATGCCTTAAAAATGGCTTTAAAATGGATTTGGAGCATGGAGACGATTATCTCGGGATTGCAAGATAACCAAACAAAACTTTTAGTGGATTTCTACTTATTTTATTAAATATCATCTCCACCAAACAGGACAAGCTTGCATCTGTTATAGTTTTGGAGAAAAATGTGTTCATTTCATGTATGCGCGAAATGCCTTAAAAATGGCTTTAAAATGGATTTGGAGCATGGAGACGATTATCTCGGGATTGCAAGATAACCAAACAAAACTTTTAGTGGATTTCTACTTATTTTATTAAATATCATCTCCACCAAACAGGACAAGCTTGCATCTGTTATAGTTTTGGAGAAAAATGTGTTCATTTCATGTATGCGCGAAATGCCTTAAAAATGGCTTTAAAATGGATTTGGAGCATGGAGACGATTATCTCGGGATTGCAAGATAACCAAACAAAACTTTTAGTGGATTTCTACTTATTTTATTAAATATCATCTCCACCAAACAGGACAAGCTTGCATCTGTTATAGTTTTGGAGAAAAATGTGTTCATTTCATGTATGCGCGAAATGCCTTAAAAATGGCTTTAAAATGGATTTGGAGCATGGAGACGATTATCTCGGGATTGCAAGATAACCAAACAAAACTTTTAGTGGATTTCTACTTATTTTATTAAATATCATCTCCACCAAACAGGACAAGCTTGCATCTGTTATAGTTTTGGAGAAAAATGTGTTCATTTCATGTATGCGCGAAATGCCTTAAAAATGGCTTTAAAATGGATTTGGAGCATGGAGACGATTATCTCGGGATTGCAAGATAACCAAACAAAACTTTTAGTGGATTTCTACTTATTTTATTAAATATCATCTCCACCAAACAGGACAAGCTTGCATCTGTTATAGTTTTGGAGAAAAATGTGTTCATTTCATGTATGCGCGAAATGCCTTAAAAATGGCTTTAAAATGGATTTGGAGCATGGAGACGATTATCTCGGGATTGCAAGATAACCAAACAAAACTTTTAGTGGATTTCTACTTATTTTATTAAATATCATCTCCACCAAACAGGACAAGCTTGCATCTGTTATAGTTTTGGAGAAAAATGTGTTCATTTCATGTATGCGCGAAATGCCTTAAAAATGGCTTTAAAATGGATTTGGAGCATGGAGACGATTATCTCGGGATTGCAAGATAACCAAACAAAACTTTTAGTGGATTTCTACTTATTTTATTAAATATCATCTCCACCAAACAGGACAAGCTTGCATCTGTTATAGTTTTGGAGAAAAATGTGTTCATTTCATGTATGCGCGAAATGCCTTAAAAATGGCTTTAAAATGGATTTGGAGCATGGAGACGATTATCTCGGGATTGCAAGATAACCAAACAAAACTTTTAGTGGATTTCTACTTATTTTATTAAATATCATCTCCACCAAACAGGACAAGCTTGCATCTGTTATAGTTTTGGAGAAAAATGTGTTCATTTCATGTATGCGCGAAATGCCTTAAAAATGGCTTTAAAATGGATTTGGAGCATGGAGACGATTATCTCGGGATTGCAAGATAACCAAACAAAACTTTTAGTGGATTTCTACTTATTTTATTAAATATCATCTCCACCAAACAGGACAAGCTTGCATCTGTTATAGTTTTGGAGAAAAATGTGTTCATTTCATGTATGCGCGAAATGCCTTAAAAATGGCTTTAAAATGGATTTGGAGCATGGAGACGATTATCTCGGGATTGCAAGATAACCAAACAAAACTTTTAGTGGATTTCTACTTATTTTATTAAATATCATCTCCACCAAACAGGACAAGCTTGCATCTGTTATAGTTTTGGAGAAAAATGTGTTCATTTCATGTATGCGCGAAATGCCTTAAAAATGGCTTTAAAATGGATTTGGAGCATGGAGACGATTATCTCGGGATTGCAAGATAACCAAACAAAACTTTTAGTGGATTTCTACTTATTTTATTAAATATCATCTCCACCAAACAGGACAAGCTTGCATCTGTTATAGTTTTGGAGAAAAATGTGTTCATTTCATGTATGCGCGAAATGCCTTAAAAATGGCTTTAAAATGGATTTGGAGCATGGAGACGATTATCTCGGGATTGCAAGATAACCAAACAAAACTTTTAGTGGATTTCTACTTATTTTATTAAATATCATCTCCACCAAACAGGACAAGCTTGCATCTGTTATAGTTTTGGAGAAAAATGTGTTCATTTCATGTATGCGCGAAATGCCTTAAAAATGGCTTTAAAATGGATTTGGAGCATGGAGACGATTATCTCGGGATTGCAAGATAACCAAACAAAACTTTTAGTGGATTTCTACTTATTTTATTAAATATCATCTCCACCAAACAGGACAAGCTTGCATCTGTTATAGTTTTGGAGAAAAATGTGTTCATTTCATGTATGCGCGAAATGCCTTAAAAATGGCTTTAAAATGGATTTGGAGCATGGAGACGATTATCTCGGGATTGCAAGATAACCAAACAAAACTTTTAGTGGATTTCTACTTATTTTATTAAATATCATCTCCACCAAACAGGACAAGCTTGCATCTGTTATAGTTTTGGAGAAAAATGTGTTCATTTCATGTATGCGCGAAATGCCTTAAAAATGGCTTTAAAATGGATTTGGAGCATGGAGACGATTATCTCGGGATTGCAAGATAACCAAACAAAACTTTTAGTGGATTTCTACTTATTTTATTAAATATCATCTCCACCAAACAGGACAAGCTTGCATCTGTTATAGTTTTGGAGAAAAATGTGTTCATTTCATGTATGCGCGAAATGCCTTAAAAATGGCTTTAAAATGGATTTGGAGCATGGAGACGATTATCTCGGGATTGCAAGATAACCAAACAAAACTTTTAGTGGATTTCTACTTATTTTATTAAATATCATCTCCACCAAACAGGACAAGCTTGCATCTGTTATAGTTTTGGAGAAAAATGTGTTCATTTCATGTATGCGCGAAATGCCTTAAAAATGGCTTTAAAATGGATTTGGAGCATGGAGACGATTATCTCGGGATTGCAAGATAACCAAACAAAACTTTTAGTGGATTTCTACTTATTTTATTAAATATCATCTCCACCAAACAGGACAAGCTTGCATCTGTTATAGTTTTGGAGAAAAATGTGTTCATTTCATGTATGCGCGAAATGCCTTAAAAATGGCTTTAAAATGGATTTGGAGCATGGAGACGATTATCTCGGGATTGCAAGATAACCAAACAAAACTTTTAGTGGATTTCTACTTATTTTATTAAATATCATCTCCACCAAACAGGACAAGCTTGCATCTGTTATAGTTTTGGAGAAAAATGTGTTCATTTCATGTATGCGCGAAATGCCTTAAAAATGGCTTTAAAATGGATTTGGAGCATGGAGACGATTATCTCGGGATTGCAAGATAACCAAACAAAACTTTTAGTGGATTTCTACTTATTTTATTAAATATCATCTCCACCAAACAGGACAAGCTTGCATCTGTTATAGTTTTGGAGAAAAATGTGTTCATTTCATGTATGCGCGAAATGCCTTAAAAATGGCTTTAAAATGGATTTGGAGCATGGAGACGATTATCTCGGGATTGCAAGATAACCAAACAAAACTTTTAGTGGATTTCTACTTATTTTATTAAATATCATCTCCACCAAACAGGACAAGCTTGCATCTGTTATAGTTTTGGAGAAAAATGTGTTCATTTCATGTATGCGCGAAATGCCTTAAAAATGGCTTTAAAATGGATTTGGAGCATGGAGACGATTATCTCGGGATTGCAAGATAACCAAACAAAACTTTTAGTGGATTTCTACTTATTTTATTAAATATCATCTCCACCAAACAGGACAAGCTTGCATCTGTTATAGTTTTGGAGAAAAATGTGTTCATTTCATGTATGCGCGAAATGCCTTAAAAATGGCTTTAAAATGGATTTGGAGCATGGAGACGATTATCTCGGGATTGCAAGATAACCAAACAAAACTTTTAGTGGATTTCTACTTATTTTATTAAATATCATCTCCACCAAACAGGACAAGCTTGCATCTGTTATAGTTTTGGAGAAAAATGTGTTCATTTCATGTATGCGCGAAATGCCTTAAAAATGGCTTTAAAATGGATTTGGAGCATGGAGACGATTATCTCGGGATTGCAAGATAACCAAACAAAACTTTTAGTGGATTTCTACTTATTTTATTAAATATCATCTCCACCAAACAGGACAAGCTTGCATCTGTTATAGTTTTGGAGAAAAATGTGTTCATTTCATGTATGCGCGAAATGCCTTAAAAATGGCTTTAAAATGGATTTGGAGCATGGAGACGATTATCTCGGGATTGCAAGATAACCAAACAAAACTTTTAGTGGATTTCTACTTATTTTATTAAATATCATCTCCACCAAACAGGACAAGCTTGCATCTGTTATAGTTTTGGAGAAAAATGTGTTCATTTCATGTATGCGCGAAATGCCTTAAAAATGGCTTTAAAATGGATTTGGAGCATGGAGACGATTATCTCGGGATTGCAAGATAACCAAACAAAACTTTTAGTGGATTTCTACTTATTTTATTAAATATCATCTCCACCAAACAGGACAAGCTTGCATCTGTTATAGTTTTGGAGAAAAATGTGTTCATTTCATGTATGCGCGAAATGCCTTAAAAATGGCTTTAAAATGGATTTGGAGCATGGAGACGATTATCTCGGGATTGCAAGATAACCAAACAAAACTTTTAGTGGATTTCTACTTATTTTATTAAATATCATCTCCACCAAACAGGACAAGCTTGCATCTGTTATAGTTTTGGAGAAAAATGTGTTCATTTCATGTATGCGCGAAATGCCTTAAAAATGGCTTTAAAATGGATTTGGAGCATGGAGACGATTATCTCGGGATTGCAAGATAACCAAACAAAACTTTTAGTGGATTTCTACTTATTTTATTAAATATCATCTCCACCAAACAGGACAAGCTTGCATCTGTTATAGTTTTGGAGAAAAATGTGTTCATTTCATGTATGCGCGAAATGCCTTAAAAATGGCTTTAAAATGGATTTGGAGCATGGAGACGATTATCTCGGGATTGCAAGATAACCAAACAAAACTTTTAGTGGATTTCTACTTATTTTATTAAATATCATCTCCACCAAACAGGACAAGCTTGCATCTGTTATAGTTTTGGAGAAAAATGTGTTCATTTCATGTATGCGCGAAATGCCTTAAAAATGGCTTTAAAATGGATTTGGAGCATGGAGACGATTATCTCGGGATTGCAAGATAACCAAACAAAACTTTTAGTGGATTTCTACTTATTTTATTAAATATCATCTCCACCAAACAGGACAAGCTTGCATCTGTTATAGTTTTGGAGAAAAATGTGTTCATTTCATGTATGCGCGAAATGCCTTAAAAATGGCTTTAAAATGGATTTGGAGCATGGAGACGATTATCTCGGGATTGCAAGATAACCAAACAAAACTTTTAGTGGATTTCTACTTATTTTATTAAATATCATCTCCACCAAACAGGACAAGCTTGCATCTGTTATAGTTTTGGAGAAAAATGTGTTCATTTCATGTATGCGCGAAATGCCTTAAAAATGGCTTTAAAATGGATTTGGAGCATGGAGACGATTATCTCGGGATTGCAAGATAACCAAACAAAACTTTTAGTGGATTTCTACTTATTTTATTAAATATCATCTCCACCAAACAGGACAAGCTTGCATCTGTTATAGTTTTGGAGAAAAATGTGTTCATTTCATGTATGCGCGAAATGCCTTAAAAATGGCTTTAAAATGGATTTGGAGCATGGAGACGATTATCTCGGGATTGCAAGATAACCAAACAAAACTTTTAGTGGATTTCTACTTATTTTATTAAATATCATCTCCACCAAACAGGACAAGCTTGCATCTGTTATAGTTTTGGAGAAAAATGTGTTCATTTCATGTATGCGCGAAATGCCTTAAAAATGGCTTTAAAATGGATTTGGAGCATGGAGACGATTATCTCGGGATTGCAAGATAACCAAACAAAACTTTTAGTGGATTTCTACTTATTTTATTAAATATCATCTCCACCAAACAGGACAAGCTTGCATCTGTTATAGTTTTGGAGAAAAATGTGTTCATTTCATGTATGCGCGAAATGCCTTAAAAATGGCTTTAAAATGGATTTGGAGCATGGAGACGATTATCTCGGGATTGCAAGATAACCAAACAAAACTTTTAGTGGATTTCTACTTATTTTATTAAATATCATCTCCACCAAACAGGACAAGCTTGCATCTGTTATAGTTTTGGAGAAAAATGTGTTCATTTCATGTATGCGCGAAATGCCTTAAAAATGGCTTTAAAATGGATTTGGAGCATGGAGACGATTATCTCGGGATTGCAAGATAACCAAACAAAACTTTTAGTGGATTTCTACTTATTTTATTAAATATCATCTCCACCAAACAGGACAAGCTTGCATCTGTTATAGTTTTGGAGAAAAATGTGTTCATTTCATGTATGCGCGAAATGCCTTAAAAATGGCTTTAAAATGGATTTGGAGCATGGAGACGATTATCTCGGGATTGCAAGATAACCAAACAAAACTTTTAGTGGATTTCTACTTATTTTATTAAATATCATCTCCACCAAACAGGACAAGCTTGCATCTGTTATAGTTTTGGAGAAAAATGTGTTCATTTCATGTATGCGCGAAATGCCTTAAAAATGGCTTTAAAATGGATTTGGAGCATGGAGACGATTATCTCGGGATTGCAAGATAACCAAACAAAACTTTTAGTGGATTTCTACTTATTTTATTAAATATCATCTCCACCAAACAGGACAAGCTTGCATCTGTTATAGTTTTGGAGAAAAATGTGTTCATTTCATGTATGCGCGAAATGCCTTAAAAATGGCTTTAAAATGGATTTGGAGCATGGAGACGATTATCTCGGGATTGCAAGATAACCAAACAAAACTTTTAGTGGATTTCTACTTATTTTATTAAATATCATCTCCACCAAACAGGACAAGCTTGCATCTGTTATAGTTTTGGAGAAAAATGTGTTCATTTCATGTATGCGCGAAATGCCTTAAAAATGGCTTTAAAATGGATTTGGAGCATGGAGACGATTATCTCGGGATTGCAAGATAACCAAACAAAACTTTTAGTGGATTTCTACTTATTTTATTAAATATCATCTCCACCAAACAGGACAAGCTTGCATCTGTTATAGTTTTGGAGAAAAATGTGTTCATTTCATGTATGCGCGAAATGCCTTAAAAATGGCTTTAAAATGGATTTGGAGCATGGAGACGATTATCTCGGGATTGCAAGATAACCAAACAAAACTTTTAGTGGATTTCTACTTATTTTATTAAATATCATCTCCACCAAACAGGACAAGCTTGCATCTGTTATAGTTTTGGAGAAAAATGTGTTCATTTCATGTATGCGCGAAATGCCTTAAAAATGGCTTTAAAATGGATTTGGAGCATGGAGACGATTATCTCGGGATTGCAAGATAACCAAACAAAACTTTTAGTGGATTTCTACTTATTTTATTAAATATCATCTCCACCAAACAGGACAAGCTTGCATCTGTTATAGTTTTGGAGAAAAATGTGTTCATTTCATGTATGCGCGAAATGCCTTAAAAATGGCTTTAAAATGGATTTGGAGCATGGAGACGATTATCTCGGGATTGCAAGATAACCAAACAAAACTTTTAGTGGATTTCTACTTATTTTATTAAATATCATCTCCACCAAACAGGACAAGCTTGCATCTGTTATAGTTTTGGAGAAAAATGTGTTCATTTCATGTATGCGCGAAATGCCTTAAAAATGGCTTTAAAATGGATTTGGAGCATGGAGACGATTATCTCGGGATTGCAAGATAACCAAACAAAACTTTTAGTGGATTTCTACTTATTTTATTAAATATCATCTCCACCAAACAGGACAAGCTTGCATCTGTTATAGTTTTGGAGAAAAATGTGTTCATTTCATGTATGCGCGAAATGCCTTAAAAATGGCTTTAAAATGGATTTGGAGCATGGAGACGATTATCTCGGGATTGCAAGATAACCAAACAAAACTTTTAGTGGATTTCTACTTATTTTATTAAATATCATCTCCACCAAACAGGACAAGCTTGCATCTGTTATAGTTTTGGAGAAAAATGTGTTCATTTCATGTATGCGCGAAATGCCTTAAAAATGGCTTTAAAATGGATTTGGAGCATGGAGACGATTATCTCGGGATTGCAAGATAACCAAACAAAACTTTTAGTGGATTTCTACTTATTTTATTAAATATCATCTCCACCAAACAGGACAAGCTTGCATCTGTTATAGTTTTGGAGAAAAATGTGTTCATTTCATGTATGCGCGAAATGCCTTAAAAATGGCTTTAAAATGGATTTGGAGCATGGAGACGATTATCTCGGGATTGCAAGATAACCAAACAAAACTTTTAGTGGATTTCTACTTATTTTATTAAATATCATCTCCACCAAACAGGACAAGCTTGCATCTGTTATAGTTTTGGAGAAAAATGTGTTCATTTCATGTATGCGCGAAATGCCTTAAAAATGGCTTTAAAATGGATTTGGAGCATGGAGACGATTATCTCGGGATTGCAAGATAACCAAACAAAACTTTTAGTGGATTTCTACTTATTTTATTAAATATCATCTCCACCAAACAGGACAAGCTTGCATCTGTTATAGTTTTGAAAAAAAATGTGTTAATTTCATGTATGCGCGAAATGCCTTAAAAATGGCTTTAAAATGGATTTGGAGCATGGAGACGATTATCTCGGGATTGCAAGATAACCAAACAAAACTTTTAGTGGATTTCTACTTATTTTATTAAATATCATCTCCACCAAACAGGACAAGCTTGCATCTGTTATAGTTTTGGAGAAAAATGTGTTCATTTCATGTATGCGCGAAATGCCTTAAAAATGGCTTTAAAATGGATTTGGAGCATGGAGACGATTATCTCGGGATTGCAAGATAACCAAACAAAACTTTTAGTGGATTTCTACTTATTTTATTAAATATCATCTCCACCAAACAGGACAAGCTTGCATCTGTTATAGTTTTGGAGAAAAATGTGTTCATTTCATGTATGCGCGAAATGCCTTAAAAATGGCTTTAAAATGGATTTGGAGCATGGAGACGATTATCTCGGGATTGCAAGATAACCAAACAAAACTTTTAGTGGATTTCTACTTATTTTATTAAATATCATCTCCACCAAACAGG
>NW_027445204.1:0-82031 GCF_048569485.1 Anomaloglossus baeobatrachus | reverse complement strand
CAATTGGCTGAAATCATTAAACAGTCCAAGGGTAAAGACTCCTCCTTACCCCAGCCCAGATCAAGCAAACCTCAACAAAGGAAGTGGCAGTCGAGGTTTCGGTCCTTTCGAGGCTCCGGCAAGGCCCAATTCCCCTCGTCCAAAGGGACTCAGAAGGAGCAAAGGGGCTCAGATTCCTGGCGGGCTCACTCACGCCCCAAGAAAGCAACCGGAGGAACCGCTTCCAAGGCGGCTGCCTCATGACTTTCGGCCTCCTCCCTCCGCATCCTCGGTCGGTGGCAGGCTCTCCCGCTTTTGCGACATTTGGCTGCCACAGGTCAAGGACCGGTGGGTAACAGACATTTTGTCTCACGGGTACAGGATAGAGTTCAGTTCTCGTCCTCCGCCTCGGTTCTTCAGAACTTCCCCACATCCCGACCGAGCAGATGCGCTTCTGCAGGCGGTGGGCTCACTAAGGGCAGAAGGAGTGGTGATCCCTGTTCCTCTTCAGGAACAAGGGCAAGGTTTTTACTCCAATCTCTTCGTGGTTCCAAAAAAGGACGGCTCGTTCCGTCCTGTTCTGGACCTAAAGCTGCTCAACAAGCATGTGAACGCCAGGCGGTTCCGGATGGAATCCCTCCGCTCCGTCATTGCCTCAATGTCTCAAGGAGATTTCCTTGCATCAATCGACATCAAAGATGCTTATCTCCACGTGCCGATTGCTACAGAGCACCAACGTTTTCTACGTTTTGTGATAGGACACGAACATCTCCAGTTCGTAGCTCTGCCATTTGGTCTGGCGACAGCCCCACGGGTTTTCACCAAGGTCATGGCGGCAGTGGTAGCAGTCTTGCACTCCCAGGGACACTCGGTGATCCCTTACTTGGACGATCTACTTGTCAAAGCACCCTCTCAAGAGGCATGCCAACACAGCCTGAATGTTGCGCTGGAGACTCTCCAGACTTTCGGGTGGATCATCAACTTTTCAAAGTCAAATCTGTCACCGACTCAATCACTAACGTATCTTGGCATGGAGTTTCATACTCTGCCAGCGATAGTGAAGCTTCCGCTGGACAAGCAGCGGTCACTACAGACAGGGGTACGGTCTCTCCTTCATGGTCAGTCGCACTCCTTAAGGCGCCTCATGCACTTCCTAGGGAAGATGGTGGCAGCAATGGAGGCAGTCCCGTTTGCACAGTTTCATCTGCGCCCACTTCAATGGGACATTCTCCGCCAATGGGACGGGAAGTCAACTTCCCTGGACAGGAAAGTCTCCCTTTCCCAGACGGCCAAGGACTCTCTGCAATGGTGGCTTCTTCCCACCTCATTATCACAGGGAAGATCATTCCTGCCCCCATCCTGGGCAGTGGTCACGACAGACGCGAGTCTGTCAGGGTGGGGAGCAGTTTTTCTCCACCACAGGGCTCAAGGGACGTGGACTCAGCAGGAGTCCACCCTTCAGATCAATGTTCTGGAAATCAGGGCAGTGTATCTAGCCCTACTAGCCTTCCAGCAGTGGCTGGAAGGAAAGCAGATCCGAATTCAGTCGGACAACTCCACAGCGGTGGCATACATCAACCACCAAGGAGGGACACGCAGTCGGCAAGCCTTCCAGGAAGTCCGGCGGATTCTGTTGTGGGTGGAGGACAGAGCATCCACCATATCAGCGGTTCACATCCCGGGCGTAGAAAACTGGGAAGCAGACTTCCTCAGTCGCCAGGGTATGGACGCAGGGGAATGGTCCCTTCACCCGGACGTGTTTCAGGAAATCTGTCGCCGCTGGGGGGTGCCGGACGTCGACCTAATGGCGTCGCGGCACAACAACAAGGTCCCGACGTTCATGGCGCGGTCTCGCGATCAAAGGGCTCTGGCGGCAGACGCCTTAGTGCAAGATTGGTCGCAGTTCCGGCTCCCTTATGTGTTCCCACCTCTGGCACTCTTGCCCAGAGTGCTACGCAAGATCAGATCCGATTGCAGCCGCGTCATACTCGTCGCCCCAGACTGGCCGAGGAGGTCGTGATACCCGGATCTGTGGCATCTCACGGTCGGCCAACCGTGGGCACTACCAGACCGACCAGACTTACTGTCCCAAGGGCCGTTTTTCCATCGGAATTCTGCGGCCCTGAACCTGACTGTGTGGCCATTGAGTCCTGGATCCTAGCGTCTTCAGGATTATCCCAAGGAGTCGTTGCCACCATGAGACAGGCTAGGAAGTCCACTTCTGCTAAGATCTACCACAGAACGTGGAGGATTTTCTTATCCTGGTGCTCTGCACAAGGAGTATCCCCCTGGCCGTTCGCGTTACCTACTTTTCTTTCCTTCCTGCAATCTGGGTTGGAAAAGGGCTTGTCGCTCGGCTCCCTTAAAGGGCAAGTCTCGGCACTATCCGTGTTTTTTCAGAAGCGTCTAGCACGTCTTTCTCAGGTGCGCACGTTCCTGCAGGGGGTTTGTCATATCGTCCCTCCGTACAGGCGACCGTTAGATCCATGGGATCTAAACAGGGTACTAGTTGCTCTCCAGAAGCCGCCCTTCGAGCCTCTGAGGGATGTTTCACTTTCTCGTCTCTCACAGAAAGTGGTCTTTCTAGTGGCGGTCACGTCTCTTCGGAGAGTGTCTGAGCTAGCAGCGCTGTCATCCAAGGCTCCCTTCCTGGTGTTCCACCAGGACAAGGTAGTGCTGCGCCCCATTCAGGAGTTTCTCCCTAAGGTGGTATCCTCTTTTCATCTTAATCAGGATATCTCCTTGCCTTCCTTTTGTCCTCATCCAGTTCTTCGGTATGAAAAGGATTTACATTTGTTAGATCTGGTGAGAGCACTCAGAATCTACATTTCCCGCACGGCGCCCCTGCGCCGCTCGGATGCACTCTTTGTCCTTGTCGCTGGTAAGCGCAAAGGGTCGCAGGCTTCAAAAGCCACCCTGGCTCGATGGATCAAAGAACCAATTCTTGAAGCCTACCGTTCTGCTGGGCTTCCGGTTCCATCAGGGCTGAAGGCCCACTCTACCAGAGCCGTGGGTGCGACCTGGGCATTACGACACCAGGCTACGGCTCAACAGGTGTGCCAGGCAGCTACCTGGTCGAGTCTGCACACTTTCACCAAACATTATCAGGTGCATACCTATGCTTCGGCGGACGCCAGCCTAGGTAGAAGAGTCCTGCAGGCGGCAGTTACCTCCCCGTAGGGGAAGGCTGTCTTTGCAGCTCTAACATGAGGTATTTCTTTACCCACCCAGGGACTGCTTTTGGACGTCCCAATCGTCTGGGTCTCCCAATGGAGCGCCGAAGAAGAAGGGAATTTTGTTACTTACCGTAAATTCCTTTTCTTCTAGCTCCTATTGGGAGACCCAGCACCCGCCCTGTTGTCCTTCGGGATGGTTGGTTTTTTTTCGGGTACACATGTTGTTCATGTTGAACGGTTTTCAGTTCTCCGATGTTACTTCGGAGTGAATTTGTTTAAACCAGTTATTGGCTTTCCTCCTTCTTGCTTTAGCACTAAAACTGAGCAGCCCGTGATCCCACGGGGGGTGTATAGCCAGAAGGGGAGGGGCCTTACACTTTTTAGTGTAATGCTTTGTGTGGCCTCCGGAGGCAGTGCTATACACCCAATCGTCTGGGTCTCCCAATAGGAGCTAGAAGAAAAGGAATTTACGGTAAGTAACAAAATTCCCTTCTTTTTGTTATGTAAACTAAGTAAGAAGTACAAATAAACTTAGTTTAGGGCCAGTAAAATTATACTGTATTAATCGTCAACTACAGTATTTTTTACTGAATATTGTAAGGGTCAGCCCAGTGCCTCACGTGAGAGCGATGCACGAGTCTCACATCGCATCATCCGGCACGGTCGCTCTTTTCCAGACAGCAGTGTGCGGCTGTGCCGGATGATGCGATGCGAGATTCGTGCATCGCTCTCACGTGTGGTACTTGCCATAGTGTCAGTTGCAGGCGCTCATTATTTATTTTTTTTTTAACTGATGTCCGTATTTTTTATTTCGCCAAACTAATTTTTTTGTATGAGGGGGGTCTAGTTTCCAAAATGGGGTCAGATGTGGGGGAGCTCCATTGTTTAGGCACCTCAGGGGGTCTCCAAATGCAACATGGCGTCTGCTAATAATTCCAACCAATTTTGTGAAATGCTGTGAAATGGCGCTCCTTCTCTTCTGAGCCCCGCCATGCGTCCAAACAATTGGTTTTCACCACGTATGAGGTATCTGTGTACTCAGGAGAAATTGCACAATACGTTTTATGGTGCATTTTTTCCTGATACCCTTGTGAAAAAAAAGCTACCTGTTTGAAAAAACAATTTTGTGGTAAAAAAAAAATAAATATTTTCACGGCTGAACATTACAAACGTTTGTAAAGCCTCCAGGGGTTCAAAGTGCTCACTAAACAGCTAGATAAATTCCATGAGGGGTCTAGTTTCCAAAATGGGGTCAATTGTGGGGGAGCTCCATTGTTTAGGCACCTCAGGGGGATCTCCAAATGCAACATGGCGTCCGCTAATAATTCCAACCAATTTTCCTGTGAAATGGCGCTCCTTCTCTTCTGAGCCCTGCCGTGCGCCCAAACAATTGATTTCCACCACATATGAGGTATCTGTGTACTCAGGAGAAATTGCATAATACGTTTTATGGTGCATTTTTCCTGATACCTTTGTGAAAAAAAAAGCTACCTAGTTGAAGCAACAGTTTTGTGGTAAAAACTTTTTTTTTTCTTTTCACAGCTCAACGTTATAAACTTCTGTGGAGCCCCCACTGGTTCAAAGTGCACATCAAACATCTAGAATAAATATTTGAGGGCTCTAGTTTCCAAAATAGGGTCACTTGTGGGGTAGCTCCATAGTTTAGGCACCTCAGGTGGTCAACAAACCCGACATGGCGTCCGCTAATTAGTGCAGCTAATTTTGCACTCAAAAATTCAAATGGCGCACCTTGCCTTCCGAGTCCTGCCGTGTGCCCAAACATTTGATTTCCACCACAACTTTTTTTTTTGTAAATTTTGTTGGAAAAGTGAGAAATTGCTGATGAACTTTGAACCCTTCTAACTTCTTAACGGAAAAAAAATTTGTTTCAAAAATTGCGCTTGTGTAAAGCAGACAAGTGGGAAATTTTATTTAGTAACTATTTTGTGTGACATATCTCAGATTTATGGGCATAAAATTTCAAATTTTGAAAATGCAAAATTTTCGCCAATTTTCCGAAATTTTCACAAATAAACGCAAAACATATTGGCCTAAATTTACCACTAACATGAAGTACAATATGTCACAGAAAAACAATATCAGAATTGCCAGGATCCGTTGAAGCGTTCCAGAGTTCTAACCTGTCAAAGTGACACTGGTAAAAATTGCAAAAAATGGCCGGGTCTTTAAGATGAAAACAGGCTGGGGGCTGAAGGGGTTAAGGTGAAAACCTTGCTCTGGTGTAAAGGGGTTAAAAACATTACATGCCAACCCACCCAACCTCGATAATTCAATCTTATCCTTCTTACAAAATCACACTACTGTATTTCCCTGAAAAAAAGACACTGTCTTATATTTTTTTTGCCCCAAAAAAAGCACTAGGTCTTATTTTTGGGGGAGTGTAATACTAATATAAAAAGACTGACCAGCACATCCACTAGGTGTGAACAGGTGCACACTAAAAATTCAACAGTTACAAAATTTTTCTGCGTGCACCTGTTTCTCACTGAGCACTCCGCCCTCCAGCCTGAGCAGTTTCATTTAGCTGCATCCTACCTGCCCATTACATGGAGGTTTCTTAACCCAGATAGAAGCCTCACACTGTCCCCTCATGGTATTGCTTCCCCATACCACCCCCCACTACCCAATATCTATTCTGTGCCCCCTCACATTCTTCTCATCCCTTATTGCCTCCTCACTACCTCTGTACTCATCCCCCCTCACACCCCATACTGTGTCAGTATACATTTCCCCTCACTCCCCATAATGTATCCACACCCATCCTGTCCACTTGCTTTTCATACTGTGTCCTCAAATTTGCCCCCTCGCTATTTATTCTGTCTTCAAAATGTTTCCCGTTTGCTCCCCATACTATGTCCAAATACATTACCCCTTACCCTCGCTCCCCATACTCTGTATACATAACCCCTCACCCTCTCTCTCTCATACTGTCTATATACATCATCCCTCACCCTCTCTCCCCATACATCATCCCTCACCCTCTCTCCCCATACATTACCTCTCACCCTCTCTCCCCATACTGTTTATATACATCCCCCCTCACCCTCTTTCCCCATACTGTCTATATACATCACCCCTCCCCTCTCTCTCCATACTGTCCATAGATAATTCCCCCTCTCCATCCTCTATCTCACCATTCTGTAGCCATAAGAACTTCCCACTCCCCATTCCTATCCCCCCATACTGTGTCCATATACATTTCCTCCTGCTCACCCTCTCTTCCCCCATACTGTGTCCATACATGCTTCCCACTTCAGCTCCACTGGAGCACTTATTACCAGTGGTATCTGCCACCTATGCACTGCAACGCTGAAGAATGATGTCAGCAGTGTGATCAGCTGACCTGATCACATTACAGCCATCGCTCTGACCCGGAAGTGCCGGCGGTCACCGCTTCAATTGTTCATGTGTCTAAAAGATACAGAGAGAATTGATCAGTAGGAGCTGCGCACCGCACTTCTTCTGAGTCTTGGCTGTCAGTTTGACAGCCAGGACTCAGAATAGCCTGCGCCCGCTACAGGGGCGACAACTGCACCCGGGGCACATGCCCTATCTGCCCCCCAAGATACGACTCTGACTAGTCATGTGACAGAGGGGTGGTTCCAAGTCAGTGGCGCTCATGTGATGTGCCTATTTACATGTGACCCACAACTCTCAGACCGCGGCCCGCGAGCCAGCAGCGCCATCATGGTAATGGCGGTGCATGCTAGCTGGGCCATATTGTCCACATTGTTCGTTGTCAGGGGAGACACCAACAGGCTCAGCGCTCCCTGGAACTAAAATTCTCTGTGAATGTAGAAGGACCATGTATGTATGGACTATACCCATGTTTGCTGACCATATATTGGAAGATATCCCGAACATTACACAAAGTTAGTATATACTAGAACCATACTATAAGATTGACATGAAAAAGAAGGGATAAGCAAATAATAAATCCACCCCATAGGTTATAAATGGAATGATTCCCTATTCAGTGAATTATATTTTCACATTTTAATTTTTTTTTTAAATGCTACCAGTGATCATACTAAAGATACCCCAGGGCCTATAGTATGATAACCAATAACCATATGTGTGGCCATAATTATTGCAACAATTTGATGTAAACAGTAATAATTGCTATTAATTAAACCTTCAAGGTGGTGGTTAATACCGGCCTAAGAACAATATATGGGCACTTACTAATCCAAAGTAGTCAGATTACTAACCCTCAGATTCAAGGGCAATTTTGGCATAAAAATAATTAAGTGTTGAAAATTGTGTAATTACTATTGTGTGGTGAATTTGATGTGACTACTTAATTTAGTTCAATGCCTAGGAACAGTGATCAATATTCTGTGAATTATGTGGTTACTCAAGAAGTAGTGCAATACCCAATATTAATAACTAAAAACCTACTCTTATACAGTAACTGAGGGCTGTGTGCCAGTGTCTGTTCTTTCTATGCTTCCCATAGCTGTGTGTCCTGTTGGGACCCAGTCACTCTCAGCCCTTGTTCACATTGAGGCCTATTTTGACCCATGGTAAGGTTTTAATATTTGAGAGTGTTGGTACTGTCCCACACCTTGTCGCAGTGGGATGGTTTTATGCTTTTTTGGATCAAAAAACAGTGTTTACAAAGTACCCTATGTTTATTTATATGCACTATGCTTTTATTTAGTTACAGTAGGTTATATGTCCATATTATTTATATCTTTGTTTTTTCTTCTTGTCTTATGGCCAGTGTGAACATGAGCTTACAAGCTGCATGTATACCAACTCATACTCCGGCTCACTTTTTTTTCTAGTTAAATAGTGCCCATTCATTAACCCCTTGATTTTTCGGGTTCTTCTTGCTCCCCTTCTTCCGAGATCCACAAGTTTTTTTTATTTTTACATCAATATTGCCATATGAGGGCTGTTATTGCATTTTGGGCAAAATTGTGATTACCAAAAACCATAATTTTGGGCATTTGGAATGTTTTTTGCCGCTATGCCGTTTACTGATCAGATTAATTGATTTTAGATTTTGATAGATTGGGCATTTCTGAATACTGCGATACCAAATATGTGTATATATTTTTTCTTTTAAGCCTTTAATTTTCAGTAGGGCAAATGAGAGTTGATTTGGTATTTTAGGAGTTTTTTTTATTTTATTTTACTTTTTTTTTTATTTTACTAATTCCAATAGGGGACTATAAGGATCAGCAGTCTGATCGCTCATTCATTTCTGTTTATCAGAGCAGCACAGCTTTGAACAGCAGAAATGCTGCGTTCTTGTTACAGCTGCTGCTTTGCCGGCTGTAACAGGACCTATGTTATGATAGTGACTGGAGTCATCATATGACCCGTCGCTACCATGACAACCATAGGCTCCCCATGATCATGTCACGATGTCGGCGGGGAAAGGCGCGATTCCCGCTGCAGCGATTTAAATTGCACTGTCACATTTTGAGAGCGCGATTTAAGTGGTTAAGAGGTGCAAATGGATCGCGGAACCACCTGCACCTTTAAGCGACACATCAGCTGTTTTAATCAGCAGACATGTGCAGGGATCGTCACTGGCTCACCGCAGCAGCCAGCGGTGATCACTGCTTCATGATTTAGGACGTACCGTTACATTCTAGGTCGTGAAGGGGTTAATACTATTTTGCTATATTAACCATAACAATTTTTGTACAATATCCCATTCTTATCCATGTAATCCAGACAATGTCATCATTAGAACATTTTTCATCAATAGAACCATAATCCCCACAATTCCAAATTCCTCATGTACATTCTTATTATTTTTATTTTTCAGGGGATCCACCCCTACTGCAACTAATTTGTTGTCCCGGGCGAATACCAGCCAGCCCGGTAATCTCAACAGGTAAGTCACCATTCAAATAAATACCAATCTAGGAAGAAGCAAAATAAATTAAAACTTATACATAAAACCAACAAACCATCATTAAAAACACAACATGCTAACCCACCCAATCTCGATACTTCAATCTTATCCTTCTTACAAAAAAGCATACTTCCACGAAAAAAACACACTGTCTTATATTTTTCTCTGACGCCTCATTGGGGGACACAGGACAATGGGTGTTATGCTGCTTATCCATAGGAGGACACTAAGTAGATGCAAAGATGTTAGCTCCTCCCCTGCAGTATACACCCCCTGGCCCAGCCAGGCTACTTCAGTTTTAGCTTAGTGTCTATAGGAGGCACATCTCTGCAGACTACTGCAGCAAGAATTTTTTGTTTTTAGAGGGCGACGGTTTCCTTCGGGGACTGATTTCCCAAAACCATCAACAGGCGGGAACGTGGAGTGTCGCCTCCCTGTACCCCCTCCTGCGACGCTGGATCCTGGGCTGTTACTCACTGGACGACGGGTCTCATGGCACCGATTTTCCAGAGCCCAGAGCAGATGAAAATTTCCTCAGTCCCTCTGGCAGGTTCTGAGTTGATACACGCTCTGCACCAGCGTGACCAGGCAGAGACTGCCATCTCCACATGAGGTGAGATCCTTCCTGACTGGATTCTTTTCCAGAGCCCAGAGCAGATGAAAAACCTCCTCAGTCCCTCTGGCAGGTTCTGAGTTGATACACGCTCTGCACCAGCGTGACCAGGCAGAGACTGCCATCTCCACATGAGCTGAGATCCTTCCTGACTGGATTCTTTTCCAGAGCCCAGAGCAGATGAAAAACCTCCTCAGTCCCTCTGGCAGGTTCTGAGTTGATACACGCTCTGCACCACCGTGACCAGGCAGAGACTGCCATCTCCACATGAGCTGAGATCCTTCCTGACTGGATTCTTTTCCAGAGCCCAGAGCAGATGAAAAACCTTCTCAGTCTCTCTGACAGGCTCTGAGTTGATACATACTCTGCACCGGTGTGTCCGGACACAGCAGGCATCAGAATCTCCACACTGGAGCTGATATCCCTGACAGGAATTAGCTCTGAGGTGAAATCCTCCCTGACAGGATTTAGAGCAAAGGTCAAGCTCCCAGGACTCAGTGCACTGTTGTTGTGCAGGGCTGGAGGGGGGAAGGGGAGTCCCTTCCCACCATTTTATTATATTTTCTCCTCACACAGTAGCTATGCAGAGCACCGCTCCCTCTCCTTACCGCTCCCTCTCCTTGTGATCAGAGTCTGTGGGCGTCTCTGAGCTTCCTCCTTCCCACAGGAAACATTAGCTCTGCAGAATATTGCTCCCTCGTTACAATCAGAGTTTGTGGCTCATCAGCCTGGGGCTGCAGTCACATGTTTTATGCTTTGCACAACTACAGCAACAACTACCGTGTTTTTCCAAAAATAAGACACTGTCTTATATTTTTTTTGCCCCCCAAAAAAGCACTAGGGCTTATTTTTGGAGGCGTTCTTATTCTTGGAGAAAGACGGTTGAGGGTAAGTTTACCCCCCCAAAAAAGCAGACCCCCCCCACTTCCCAGGAGACTCATACTCACCAGACCAGGACGTCTGTGTGATTCCAAGGTCCTCCTGTGATCTCCGGTCGGTGCTGCACGCCGTCCTACCCTGCTGCTAGCTGACACGCTGACACACACAGCAGATCACAGGCACACCCAGCAGATCACACAAACACAGCAGATCACACACAGCAGATCTCACACACACACACACAGCATATCACACACACACAGCAGATCGCAGATATACACAGCAGATCACAAACAGCAGATCGCAGGCACACACAGCAGATCACACACACAAACACAGCAGATCACACACACACACACACAGCAGATCACACACAAAGCAGATCTCAGATATACACAGCAGATCACACACAGCAGATCGCAGGCACTCACAGCCGATCACAGGCACACACAGGCGATCATAGATACACACAGCCGATCGCAGAAAAACACACACACAGCAGATCACATACACACAGCAGAACACACACACACACAGCAGTGCACAGAGGAGAAAAAGAGCACACATAATTCAGGCGCACATCAAAGAATATTGTAATCATATATATTTTTTATTTTTACGAGAAAAACAGTTTATTAGGTCCATGAAAAACACACAATAAAATCATTTAAAACCATACAATACAAGACACGGCCTCTATAAAGTGACTCCGGGATAGTAAACCTAGTCAATATAAGACAGATATAATATCAAAGTTGTACATCAATTGATTCTCCAAACCACAGATCTAAGGTAAGTAGTGATTACTCGCATGCAGAAAATAAGCTCTACTGGTGAGGTAGACAGTTGTATATATATATATATATATATATATATATATATATATATATATATATATATATATACGAAGTATGACACTATCGTATATGTACTGTCTTATAGATAACCATATCAAAAGACAATGGAGGTATAACCAATACCAGGAACAGTTGATTGGCAACAATATAGCAGTGTGAATTAATCATACAAGTGCATATCAAATATATATAGAGCTTGTATAAAAAAAATAAAATATATATATTTATAATAGCAGCGATTGCTAAATGGATACTACCTGAGAAACCATCAGTATTTAGCTCTAGAAAACAGCACTCTATAAGGGTGATGGTGTGACCAGCAGAAAGTTATTAATGCAGTACTGAAGAGCTGCCACCAGACTGCCTAGATACCTGCTGGCTGCATAAACACCAGATATAGATCACCCAAAAAATACCAAATGTGCACACATGGTCAAAAAAGACCGAGAAAGTCTCATTAGAGAAGTATAATTACCAACCGGGCCCGGTGTATAAGTAGAACTGCATGCACAAAAATATAGGGAGAATATCAAGGCGCAAAAGAGCAAGGTATGCTGTGAAGGTCAAAGTAATCACTACTTACCTTAGGGGTGCTTCACACACAGCGAGATCGCTGCTGAGATCGCTGCTGATTCACGGTTTTTGTGACGCAGCAGTGACCTCATTAGCGATCTCGCTGTGTGTGACACTGAGCAGCGATCTGGCACCTGCTGTGAGATTGCTGCTCGTTACACACAGCCCTGGTTCTTTTTTTTATTGTTTCTCTCCCGCTGATAAGCACACATAGCTGTGTGTGACAGCGAGAGAGCAACAATCCTGAATGTGCAGGGAGCAGGAGCCGGCATCTGACAGCCTGCGGTAAGCTGTAACCAAGGTACACATCGGGTAACCAAGGTGGTTACCCGATATTTAGCTTCGTTACCAGCCTCCGCAGCTCTCACGCTGCCAGTGCCGGCTCCTGCTCCCTGCACACGCTAAGTTAAGCGGTGTGCGCTGGTAACTAAGGTAAACATCGGGTAACCATACCCGATGTTTACCTTAGTTACCAGTGTCCGCAGCTTCCAGACGCCGGCTCCGTGCAAGCGCAGCGTCGCTTGCACGTCGCTGCTGGCTGGGGGCTGGTCACTGGTCGCTGGTGAGATCTGCCTGTTTGACAGCTCACCAGCGACCATGTAGCGACGCAGCAGCGATCCTGACCAGGTCAGATCGCTGGTGGGATCGCTGCTACGTCGCTAAAGTGTGACGGTACCCTTAGATCTGTGGTTTGGAGAATCAATTGATGTACAACTTTGATATTATATCTGTCTTATATTGACTAGGTTTATTATCCCGGAGTCACTTTATAGAGGCCGTGTCTTGTATTGTATGGTTTTAAATGATTTTATTGTGTGTGTTTTTCATGGACCTAATAAACTGTTTTTCTCGTAAAAATAAAAAATATATATGATTACAATATTCTTTGATGTGCGCCTGAATTATGTGTGCTCTTTTTCTCCTCTGTGCATTGTTGTTTTGCACACATTAGGCAGCACTCATTGTGTTACTATAGGCTGTGCACCCCGTCATTTCGTTTACACACACAGCAGATCGCAGATATACACAGCAGATCACACACATCCGATCGCAGGCACACACAGCCGATCACAGATACACACTTCCGATCGCAGGCACATAAAAGCCGATCACAGATACACACTTCCGATCGCAGGCACATAAAAGCCGATCACAGATACACACATCCGATCGCAGGCATACACAGCCGATCACAGATACACACATCCGATTGCAGGCATACACAGCCGATCACAGATACACACATCCGATCACAGACACACACAGCCGATCGCAGAAAAACACAGCCGTTCGCAGACACACACACACATACATAATATCACATCCAGCACTTACGGCCGCAGGGAATGAGAGCAAGTCACGTGTCCGGCCGCAGGTCCTGTTCCTTGCGCTCCACTGCACTGCCTCTCAGGAGAAGAGATCGGTGTCTCTGGATGAGGTATGTATGCGATCTGATGTGCGTGCGATCCGATGTTTGTGTGTGTGATTTGATGTTTGCGTGTGATCCGATGTTTGTGTGTGCGATCTGATTATGTGTGCGATATGACTGTGTGCGATCCGATGTTTGTGTGTGAGATCTGGTGTGTGTGTGTGAGATCTGGTGTGTGTGGGAGATCTGGTGTGTGTGTGTGTGTGTGTGTGTGTGTGTGTGTGAGATCTGATGTGTGCGGGTGTGTGATCACTGCAGGTCCTGCCGCTCAGTGTCGGGTTAGTGTAATTGCCGGGTGCCGCTGTGTATAATGAAGTGTCCTGCAGTATCTGTATATTTTTTAGCGGCACGGACACTTCATTATTGATCCGGGAGTAGGGCTTATTTTCGGGGGAGGGCTTATATTTAAGCCTTTCTCCGAAAATGCTGGAAATCCCTGCTAGGGCTTATTTTTGGGGGAGGTCTTATTTTTGGAAAAACACGGTATAAGACTTCTAACGTACAGCCTATTATTCAGCCTGCACTACCTGCCACGCTGAGCTACTAGGGGTTGATAGCCCCTCTTCCTTCTGTGAGTGCGGTGCCCCTGTAGCCCCCCCTCCCGCCCCGCCACCACCGCAGCAACTGCTGCCAGCCCAGAGCCTACGGCTCCCAGTCCCCCGGAATGGGCACAGTTCCCAGAACCTGGTGCTGGCTATGCAACATCGTCCTCACACCTCTCGGGGCCCCTGGACAGAACGCAGCCTGATGACACCTCTGTAGAGGGTTCTTCTGATAAGAATCAGCCCTCTGCTTCACCGGTTGCAGATCAGAAAAAGGGCATGACCCCCATGGTTCTCCCTCGGGGGTACACAGATGGGGTTCTCCCACATGTTCCGCGGTCTCTGAGGAGCCGGAGGAAGGGGAATGATGTTTGTACCAGGATGATTCCTTGGTTTCAACCTCCCCGAGCGATTAAGCTGCGATGGACTATCTTATTGCAGCAATCAACCAAACTGTGTTTGTGTGCAGCAATCAACCAAACTGTGCATGTGTGCAGCAATCAACCAAACTGCATGTGTGCAGCAATCAACCAAACTGTGCATGTGTGCAGCAATCAACCAAACTGTGCATGTGTGCAGCAATTAACCAAACTGTGCATGTGTGCAGCAATCAACCAAACTGCATGTGTGCAGCAATCAACCAAACTGTGCATGTGTGCAGCAATCAACTAAACTGTGCATGTGTGCAGCAATCAAGCAAACTCTGCATGTGGAAGATCTCCCATCCACTACTACTGACCACGCGGTCTCCTTTAAAAGGGCGAAGAAACCTAAAAAAAAAAAATAACGTTTTTGCCGGCGCTTCGGTATCCGTAAACTCATGTAGTCTCGGTACCCCTTGGCTTAGCTGTCTCTAAGGGCTGGGCCGATCCTCTCTCGGTGGACCCCCCCCCCCTCCCCCGGCCTCCCGCCTACCTGAAAGACCCTCCTGTCTTTTACTTGATGGATCCTCCTTCAAGGACCCAACAGACAGACAAGTGGAGCAGCTCGATCGCTCCGCCTTGAGGCCGCGTGTCCCTCTCTCCTTCCGTGTGGATCGCACAGGCATCAGGAATAACAGTTTTCCTCAGGCCCTCACAGAAGTAACAGTTCACATTGCTGCGGCGGTGGAGTACCTCATGCAAGCCTCCCTCGATGCTGCTATGCGCAGTTTTTGCCGCCTCGAATACCATAGCCATCCGTAAGGCCCTCTGGTTCCGATAATGGAGAGCGAACTCTGTCCCTTAGAAGCCTCTCACAGTACTCCTTTCCAGACCAATGGCTTGGCGATCGTCTGCACAGGCTCTTTTTTTCTGACGCCATGGGAGGGAAAGAGTACCTCCCTCCCCCAACTCTAGCCCAGGATGTTTTTTAATAGACACGCAGGGCCTGACCTTCTGAGCCCTCCCCAGGTCCACCTCGTCCTGGCAGTCTATACAAAGACCGAGGAGTCTCGTCCTCCTCCATCTGGGCTGCCGCCTCAGACCACAAATGGGTGCGAGACCTTGTGTCTTCGGTTACCACATTGAATTCCGGACCCGATCCCCGGGTTGGTCTTTTTCTCTCAAACCCCCCAAAGGCTCCAAAACACCATGAGGCCTTCTCCTCAGCAATCCACTCCTCCAAACGGCGGGGGTGATAGTACATGTTCCGGATGACGAGATGGTCAAGGCCTTCTATTCCAACCTCTTTGTGGTCCCCAAAAAAGGACGGGTCAGTTCGACTCATCCTGGACCTCTAACACCTGAGAAAACATGTGCACGTAAGGAGACTCAGAATGGAGTTCCTAGGGTCCATTATTACCTCTATGGTCGAAGGAGAATTCATTGCTTCAATAGCTATCAGGGACGCGTACCTGCACATACCCATCGCCCCAGCTCACCAAAAGTTCCTCCGCTTCACGGTTCAGGACTTCTTTTTTCATTTGTAACCCTACCCTCGGCCCTGCCACAGCACCAAGGGTCTTCACCAAGGTCATGGTGGCTGCCATGAGTGCCCTTCACGCCAGGAGATTGGCTGTTCTGCCTTGCTTGGATGACCTCCTCATCAAGGGCTCAACCAGCGTGCAGATCTCTGTGGGCTCTCTATCCCGCTTAGGGTGGCTTCTGACTCCAGTCAAATCATCCCCGCTCCCGTCAAAATCCGTCACCTCCCTGGGCATGTTCCTGGACAGCCTTCGGGGCTTGATATTGCTCCCTCAAAACAAGGTGACCGCTCTACAACAAGCGGTACACTGCCTTCTACTCTTGTACTCCTCTCGCTCCATACGATTCAGTATGAGAGTGCTAGGTAGGATAGCGGCGGCTATAGAGGCAGTGCCGCTCGCTTAGCCACACACCGACTGCAGCTTGCGCTTCTAGCTGACTGGGACAAGAGCCCCCTTTTCCCTGGATGAATTTTTTCACCTGACTCCTTCAGTCAGGTATGTGCTTTGCTGGTGGCTTCGGCCCTCTTCCATATTGAGAAGGAGATTTTCTCTCCCAAGTGGACTGGATACTCCTGACCACGGATGCCAGCCTCTTAGGCTGGGGAGCAGTGTACTGGCTCCACACCGCTTGAGGACGTTGGATGCCCCAGGAGTCTTCCCTTCCCAGAAATCATCCTGAAAGTCAGCGCGATCTTTCTCGCGCTCAGGTCGTTCCTCCATCTGCTAGCAGGTCGTCTGAGTCGAGTCCAATTTGACAATGCAACAGCTGTGGCCTATGTCAATCGGCAGGGAGGTACCAGCAGCAAGACAGCTTATCTCAAGGTCCTCAGGATCCTCACCTGGGCCGAATCGACTGGGTTTGTGATTTCACCGGTACACATACCGGGAGTAGAGAACTGGGCGGCGGACCTTCTAAGTCGCCAAGGCCTAGCCGCCGGAGAGTGGTTTCTCCACCCAGAAGTGTTCTCACACATCTGCTCTCGCCGGGGTACGCCGGACGTGGGTTTAATGGGCTCAAGGTTGAACGCAAAGGTACCCGCGTTCTTAGCCAGGTCACGTGATCAACAGTCCATCAGCGCGGATGCTCTACTCTCCTGAAGTCGCTTCTGTCTACCTTACAGGTTTTTCGGTACAATTGCTCATGGCGCCTCTTAAGCATCCCAGACCTGCTGACCCAAGGCCCATTTCCCATCAGAACTCCAGAGCCCTTAAGATGACGACCTGGCCATTGAGACCTGGACTTTAAAAAGAGCGAGATTCTCTCCCGCGGTCATCTACACCATGATCAGTGCCCGAAAGCCGGCCTTCATCCTGTATTTGCCACCGCACATGGAAAAGTTCCTTTCCCGGTGCAGGGAATCCAATGTCCAACCTATGCCTCTGGCGATCCCCAGAATCTTTGTTTTCTTTTTTGCAGTCAGGTTGCAAAAGGGGTTGGCCCTCAGCTCCCTTAAGGGGTAGGTTTCATCTTTCTCAATATTCTATCAATGCCGGCTAGCTTGCAATCCGCAAGTCCAGATTTTCCTCCAGGGCGTTTCCCATCTAGTCCCACCGTACAAATGGTCGCTGGACCCATGGGACCTCAATCTCATTCTGGACGGTCTCCAGAGGACCCCCTTTGAACCTCTTAAGGAATCTTCTCTTGCTCTTCTCACCTGGAAGGTAACATTCTTAGTGGCGATTACGTCCATCAGACAAGTTTTGGAACTGGCAGCACTCTCTTGCCGCGAACCCTTTCTGATCTTTCATCAGGGTAAGGTAGTTCTACCCAGTCCCCCCTCCTTTTCCGGATTTTCTTCCAAAGGTTACTTCCCCGTTTCATTTGAACGAGGACATTGTTCTGCCTTTCTTTTTGTCCACACCCAGTCCATAGGGTGGAAAGGTCTCTACATTCGCTAGACCTTATGAGGGCTCTCCGATATTACATACCCAGGACAGCCTCTTTAGGAACATGGACTCCTTGTTCGTCATTCCTGAAAGGCCTAAGAAAGGACAGGCAGCTTCATAGGCAACGCTGGCTCGCTGGATTCGCTCTGCGATCCAGGAGGTCTACCACTTGCAACTCAAGCCCATTCCTAGTGGGCTGCGGACTCCTTCCACGCGAGCAGTTAGCGCCTCTTGGGCCATCAGGCTTCAGTGGAACAGAGGTGGAAGGCCGCGACCTGGTCTAGCCTGCATATTGTTTCAAAGCATTACCGAGTTCATACCCAGGCTTCGGCTGAGGCGAACCTAGGTAGGAAAATTCTGGAAATGACAGTGGAGCACCTATCTCAGTAGGCGCTCCTGGCTATCTGGGACTGGTTCCTAGTCCTTGGGTTGCATTGTTTATTGTTTACCCACCCAGGGACTGCTTTAGGACGTCCCATGGTCCTGTGTCCCCCAATGAGGCGTTAGAGAAAAACAGATTTTTGTGTACTCACCGTAACATCGTTTTCTCTTAGCCATCATTGGGGGACACAGCACCCTCCCTGTTGCCCTGTTGGGCCTTAGTTTTTTCTCTTAGTACCTTTTTGTTATGAGCATTCCCTCGTGTTTTTTGTTACTTGTTCTCCTACTGCTTGTGTACTAAAACTGAAGTAGCCTGGCTGGGCCAGGGGGTGTATACTACAGGGGAGGAGCTAACATCTTTGCATCTACTTAGTGTCCAACTATGGATAAGCAGCATAACACCCATGGTCCTATGTCCCCCAATGATGGCTAAGAGAAAACGATTTTACGGTGAGTACACAAAAATCCGTTTTTTTTGCCCCCAAAAAAGCATAAAAGACTGTCCAGCACATCCACTAGGTACTTTGAACAGGTGCACGCTGAAAATGTTACAAAAAAATATGCACAGCAGCAGTCAGAAAAACTAAAATATGCAAATTCGTGTAATCACGGCAGCCTACAACAAGGTGTATCTCTTTTTGCCGGGACCCTATCCTAATACGCCTTTATCTGGGTTAAATAACCTACATGTAATGGACAGGTAGCATCCAGCTAAATAAAAAGCTCAGGCTGGAGTGCGGAGGAGTGTTCTGTCAGAAAGGAATGTAATACTAATATAAAAAGACTGACCAGCACATCCAATAGGTGTGAAAAGTTGCACGCTGAAAATTCAACAAAGTTGCAAAAATTTTCTGCATGCACCTGTTTATGACTGAGCACTCTGCCCTCCAGACTGAACGTTTTCATTTAACTGGATCCAACCTGCCCATTTCATGTAGTTTTTTTTTAGCCCAGATGCAGGAGTTTTTGGAATGAGTCCCGGCAAAAATAGGTATGCCTTGTCGTCGGTTATTGGCCCTTCCCAGCTTAAAAATAGCAGGCTGCAGCCACCCCAGAAGTGGCACATCCTTTAGATGCACCAATCCTGGCTCTTCTCCCCTGCTCATCCCGTTGTCCTGGTGTGGTGGCAAACGGGTTAATATAAGGGGTTGATACCAGCTCTAATGTTACCTTGCATCAAGCCCTGGGGTTAGTAATGTTACAGCATCTATCAGATACCCGACATCACTAACCTAGTGAATAATAATAAAAAAAATTAGACTACAAATATGTTTTTTATTTGAAAACACATTCCCTTTTTCACCAATTTATTAAAAAAAAGTCTGATGCCTTGTAATCCATTTTGGAGGTCCCACGACAACTCTGTGTTCCAGGATATGAAGGCGCAGGGAACGTATTCAACATTTCTTCGTCGCTCCATTGGGAGACCCAGACGATTGGGTGTATAGCTACTGCCTCCGGAGGCCACACAAAGCATTACACTAAAAAGTGTAAGGCCCCTCCCCTTCTGGCTATACACCCCCAGTGGGATCACTGGCTCACCAGTTTTCGGCTTTGTGCGAAGGAGGTCAGACATCCACGCATAGCTCCACTGTTTAGTCAGCAGTAGCTGCTGACTATATCGGATGGAAGAAAAGAGGGCCCATATGGGGCCCCCAGCATGCTCCCTTCTCACCCCACTGGTGGTTTGTAAGGTTGAGGTACCTATTGCTGGTACGGCGGCTGGAGCCCACATGCTGTTTTCCTTCCCCATCCCCCTGAGGGGCTCTGAGGAAGTGGGATCTTACCGGCCCCAAAGCCCTGAGGCCGGGCTCCATCCACAGACCCATTGAACCTGCTGGATGTGGAGCGGGAGTGCCGTTCAGGGACATGGCCCTGCACCATTCAGGTACTCTGTGTCCCCGTACACACAGGCACAGCACACTCCAGACTTGCTGGGTGTGCTAGTGCGCCGGGGACAGTAAAGGGTTACAGTCACTGCAGCCTAGCTGAGTGACTTTATTTATTGGGAACTACCGCGCCGGACGCTCCGGGAGCGGCGGCGCGGCTGGGACTTGTAGTGCGCCGGGGACTTAGCGCTGACCGCGCATTTACGGCGGCGGCGCTTATAAATCCAGTCCCCGGCTTTTGCGGCCTAGCTCCGCTTCGTTCCCGCCCCCACCCTGTCAATCAGGGTAGGGGAGAGACGCTGTACAATCAGCAGCGCCGAGGGCTGGAGCCTTATTTACATGCTCCAGCCCTCTCACTGGACACTGTGGGACGCCGGTTTCCCGCTCTGACTTGGGGCACGCCCACGGCCCGCCCCTACTCACACGAGCTGGAGAAGGACGCCGGCAGCCATTACTGCAGTCCGAGCTGAGAGAACGGACTCTGGGCAACCAGGCACAGGACTAGGGCGACCACACACCCGCTTATAGGCGGGCGGTAAGCGGCACCTGAAGTGCTGACACTAAATACCGCAGTTTGTCCATTTGTATTTTATGCTTACACTGCATAGGTCGCTATTTTGGGCTATATGCCCTCTTAGATGGCGACACATCAGCAGCAGGAAGGCATGGGTGCTAAGGCACAGGCTTTCTATGCTGCTTGTATTGCACGTACTGAAGTGTTCATGTGTATTTATGCTTGTATGCTATACACTGCACTGTACGGTCGCTAGTCTTGGCTATATTCGCCATACAATGGCTAGACTACAGCAGCAGAAAAGCAAGGGTGCTGAGGCACAGGTTTTTTTCTATGCTGCTTGTATTGCAGGTGTTGCAGTGTTCATTTGTACTTATGCTTGTATGCTATACATTGCACTGTATGGTCGCTATTCTGGGCTATATTCCCCTAGACGGCTAGTCTACAGCAGCAGAAAAGCAGGCTTTCTATGCTGCTTGTATTGCATGTGCTGCAGTGTTCATTTGTACTTTATGCTTGTATGATATACATTGCACTGTACGGTCGCCATTCTGGCTCTATAAGTCGGCAGCAGCATATAAGCAACACAGGCTTTCGATGCTGTTTTTACTGCATGTGATACTGTTCCACGGCACTGAACCCCATTGTGTGCAATGCTCCCCTGTAGCACTTGGTCAGCCGGGGTCTCTACTTGACGTGGCCAAAAGAACCACCTCTCAACCCTGTCCAAGGACAGGGACGGAGTTGCAATGGGATAGAGACTTGCAGTCCGGACAGGCCATGGGCAATCTGGATCATTGCTCCCTGGCCACCCTCATTTGGAATAAAATCGGTGCTCCGGGGGGGGTCCCAGGAAAACTCTCTGTATGATGAGGCAGACGTAGCTCATCAGGACTTTGATCCTGACACCGCTCTCACTCCGGATACACCGGATGGTGACGCCATAAGGACTGATCCTATAGCGTCCATCAATGGAATGTTGGATCTTTTCTCCCTCAGCTCCCCCAGGGGAGGAGTCAGCTTCACAGCAGGAGAAGTCCCATTTTCAGTAGCTCAAACGTATATTGAGTATTGTTCTGGCCACGCTGTCTTCAGAGAAGCAGTCCAGGAACACCACGCTTCCCAGATAAGCGTTTTCTCCAAACGTATTAAGGATACACGTTATCACTTTCCCCCTGACGTGGTCAGGCGTTGGACCCAGGGTCCAAAGGGGGATTCTCCAATCTCCAGGCTTGCGGCTAGAGCCATAGTTGCAGTGGAGATGGGACTTCACTTACAGATGCCATTGACAGACAGATGGACTCTGGTTGAAATCTGTCTATGAGGCTATCGGCGTGTCGGTTGCTCCGGCATTCACAGCCGTATGGGCACCCTAAGCTTTTCAGCTGTTCTTGCGCAGCTGGTCTTGAGCACATGTACATCTGTGCCGCAGGGGCGTCCGTAACCTCGCAATGTCTGCATTGCGACTTACCCTATTAATGCTGTCCTGGAAGGACAGTCGAGGTTTCGGTCCTTCCCAGGCTCGGGCAGGTCCCAATTGTCCTCGTCCAAAACGGCTGAAAAGCCTCAGAGGGGCTCAGCTTCCGGCCGGGCTCAATCACGCCCAAGGAAGGCAGCCGGAGGAACCGCTACCAAGGCGGTCTCCTCATGACTCTCAGCTCTCTCATCTCTCCGCATCCGCGGTTGATGGCAGACTCGCTCGCCTTTGGCGACATTTAGCTGCCACAGGTCACAGACCGGTGGGTGGGGGACAGTGTGCCCACGTGCACAGGACAGAGTTCTGTTCTCGTCCTCCGACTCGATTCTTCAGAACGTCCCCACCTCCCCACCGAGCAGATGCTCTTCTGCAGGCAGAAGGAGTGGTAATCCCGGTTCCTCTTCAGGAACAAGACACGGTTTTTCTCCAAACTGGTTGTGGTGCCAAAAAAGGATGGCTCTTTCCGTTCCGTTCTGGACCTAAAACTGCTCAACAAGCACGTGGAGGCCAGGCGGTTCCGGATGATACCCTCCGCTCCGTCATTGCCTCAATGTCTCAAGGACTAGCATCAATAGACATCAAAGATGCTTATCTCCACGTGCCGATTGCTACAGAGCACCAATGTTGTTCTACGTTTCGTGATAGGAAACGACCATCTTCAGTTCGTAGCTCTGCCATTCGGGCTGGCGACAGCCCCACGGGTGTTCGCCAAGGTCATGACGGCAGTGGTAGCAGTCTTGCACTCACAGGGACACTCTGTGATCCCTTACTTGGACGATCTACTTGTCAAGGCACCCTCTCAAGAGGCATGCCAACTCAGCCTGAATGTTGCGCTGGAGACTCTCCAGACGTTCGGGTGGATCATCAACTTCTCAAAGTCAAACCTGTCGCGACCCAATCACTAACGTATCTTGGCATGGAGTTTCATACCCTCTCAGCGGTAGTGAAGCTTCCGCTGGACAAGCAGCGGTCACTACAGACTGGGGTGCAGACTCTCCTTCAAGGTCAGTCGCACTCCTTAAGACGCCTCATGCACTTCCTCGGGAAGATGGTGGCGGCAATGGAGGCGGTTCCGTTTGCGCAGTTTCATCTGCGTCCACTTCAATGGGACATTCTCCGCCAATGGGACGGGAAGTCAACATCCCTGAACAGGAAAGTATCCCTTTCTCAGACGGCAAGGACTCTCTGCAATGGTGGCTTCTTCCCACCTCATTATCACAGGGAAGATCTTTCCTACCACCGTCTTGGGCGGTGGTCACGACAGACGCGAGTCTGTCAGGGTGGGGAGCGGTTTTTTCTCCACCACAGGGCTCAGGGTACGTGGACTCAGCAGGAGTCCACCCTTCAGATCAATGTTCTGGTAATCAGAGCAGTGTATCTTGCCCTACTAGCTTTCCAGCAGTGGCTGGAAAGAAAGCAGATCCGAATTCAGTCGGACAACTCCACAGCGGTGGCATACATCAATCACCAAGGAGGGACACACAGTCGGCAAGCCTTCCAGGAAGTCCGGCGGATTCTGATGTGGGTGGAAGCCACGGCCTCCACCATATCCGCAGTTCACGTCCCCGGCATAGAAAACTGGGAGACAGACTTCCTCAGTCGCCAGAGCATGGACGCAGGGGAATGGTCCCTTCACCCGGACGTGTTTCAGACAATCTGTCGCCGCTGGGAAAGGCCGGACGTCGACCTAATGGCGTCCCGGCACAACAACAAGGTCCCAACCTTCATGGCACGGTCTCGCGATCAAAGAGCGCTGGCGGCAGACGCCCTAGTGCAAGATTGGTCGCAGTTCCGGCTCCCTTATGTGTTTCCACCTCTGGCACCCTTGCCCAGAGTGCTACGCAAGATCAGATCCGATTGCAGCCGCGTCATACTCGTCGCCCCAGACTGGCCGAGGAGGGCGTGGTATCCGGATCTGTGGCAGCTCACGGTCGGCCAACCGTGGGCACTACCAGACCGACCAGACTTACTGTCCCAAGGGCCGTTTTTCCATCGGAATTCTGCGACCCTGAACCTGACTGTGTGGCCATTGAGTCCTGGATCCTAGCGTCTTCAGGATTATTCCACGGGGTCGTTGCCACCATGAGACAGGCTAGGAAGCCCACGTCCGCTAAGAACCACAGAACGTGGAGGATATTCTTATCCTGGTGCTCTGCTCAGGGAGTGTCTCCCTGGCCATTTGCATTGCCTACCTTTCTTTCTTTCCTGCAATCTGGGTTAGAAAAAGGTTTGGCGCTCGGCTCCCTTAAAGGTCAGGTATCGGCGCTATCCGTCTTTTTTCAGAGGCGTTTGGCACGCCTTCCTAAGGTGCGCACGTTCCTACAGGGGGTTTGCCATATCGTTCCCCCGTACAAGCGGCCGTTAGATCCATGGGATCTGAACAGGGTACTAGTTGCCCTCCAGAAACCGCCCTTCGAGCCTCTGAGGGAGGTTTCACTTTCTAGACTATCCCAGAAAGTGGCTTTTCTGGTAGCGATCACATCTCTTCGGAGAGTGTCTGAGCTGGCAGCGCTGTCATCCAAGACTCCCTTCCTGGTCTTCCACCAGGACAAGGTAGTGCTGCGCCCCATTCAGGAGTTTCTCCCGAAGGTGGTATCCTCTTTTCATCTTAATCAGGATATCTCCTTGCCTTCGTTTTGTCCTCATGCAGTTCATCGGTATGAGAAGGATTTACATTTGTTAGATCTGGTGAGAGCACTCAGAATCTACATTTCCCGTACGGCGCCCTTGCGCCGTTCGGATGCACTCTTTGTCCTTGTCGCTGGTCAGCGCAAAGGGTCGCAGGCTTCTAAGGCCGCCCTGGCTCGATGGATCAAGGAACCAATTCTTGAAGCCTACCGTTCTGCTGGGCTTCCGGTTCCATTAGGGCTGAAGGCCCATTCTACCAGAGCCGTGGGTGCTTCCTGGGCATTATGACACCAGGCTACGGCTCAACAGGTGTGCCAGGCAGCTACCTGGTCGAGTCTGCACACTTTCACCAAACATTATCAGGTGCATACCTATGCTTCGGCGGACGCCAGCCTAGGTAGAAGAGTCCTGCAGGTGGCAGTTGCCTCCCCGTAGGGGAGGGCTGGCTTCGCAGCTCTAACATGAGGTATTTCTTTACCCACCCAGGGACAGCTTTTGGACGTCCCAATCGTCTGGGTCTCCCAATGGAGCGACGAAGAAGAAGGGAATTTTGTTACTTACCGTAAATTCCTTTTCTTCTAGCTCCTATTGGGAGACCCAGCACCCGCCCTGTTGTCCTTCGGGATTTTTGGGTTGTTTCGGGTACACATGTTGTTCATGTTGAACGGTTTTTCAGTTCTCCGATGTTACTCGGAGTGAATTTGTTTAAACCAGTTATTGGCTTTCCTCCTTCTTGCTTTTGCACTAAAACTGGTGAGCCAGTGATCCCACTGGGGGTGTATAGCCAGAAGGGGAGGGGCCTTACACTTTTTAGTGTAATGCTTTGTGTGGCCTCCGGAGGCAGTAGCTATACACCCAATCGTCTGGGTCTCCCAATAGGAGCTAGAAGAAAAGGAATTTACGGTAAGTAACAAAATTCCCTTCTTTCTGGAAGCGCAAGCATTCCATTTGAGCAGTGTGGTTGCAGTGACCTGAGAATACTGCACTCACATTGCCCTGGTCCAACCAAAAGCAGAGTGACCTGCAGTAACCTTATTCCAGAATAAGGGGGGCACACTCAGGGAACACATCTCCTATTTTCTGGAAGTGCAGCACTGCATGTTAGGAGTGTGGGTGCATTGACCTGAGAATACTGCACTCACACTACCCCGGTCCAACTGAAGGCAGTGTGAGCTGCAGTAACATCACTGCGTTGCGCACAGTGAGCCGGCTGAGAGCCTCTCTGCACATGCGGCCATCATTTTTCTCGGACATGTACCGCCCCAGCAGCGATTGAACCACTCGGATCCGGGTGTCGCTACTCTTGGCTCGAGGGTCTCCGGACCCGGGGGCTTGGGATCACTCCGAAACGTGATGGGGGCTTATTTACAGGGGAGTTAGATAGTTTGTGATGCCACCCGTGGTGTGCGGTAATAGGGAGTACCACCGCTGCCGTTGGGAGTACTCGGGGCGATAAAATGGGGCAGCCAGATAACGTTACCCTCCACGGGTAGGGAAAGGCCCCGGGACCATGGATGGTGGGATGGATTGCAGGGGAAGCGCAGGCTTGCTGGTAGCGGTGGTTAATCAGGTACTCACTCAAAAGGAAAGCAGACACTGACAACGTAGTAAACCAAGTCTCTGGGTGTCGCTGCCCTCTTGGGAGGAGCTCGTCTGGGTTCCATCTCTTGCAGCACTACCTGGTGGTCCATAACCTGCCTGTGTGCACAGAATTGAAAGTGTTCAGGTGGCCCGTAAGCTTGGAGCTGTCCGTGCCCTGCTCCCTACTATGGGTAGCAGAGGAGCTTGTGTGCCGCCCCCGTGGAAGCAGCCGGGCTGCTCGGATCCGGATCCGCAGTGGCTCGATGGGTCTCCGGACCCGGGGGTCGTGCAGCCACTCGAATAAAAGGGGGTATTTATAGGGGATTGTGATAGTTCGTGACGCCACCCGTGGTTTGTGGTAATCTGAGAGTACCACTGCTGCTGTTGGGAGTACCCGGGGGTGAAGACAGGGGGAAGCCAGATGTTAGGACCCTCCACGGGTAGGGGGGATGCCTCGGGACTCAGTGATAGTGCTTGGGGAGTGCCGTGGGGAGTGAAGGGGGTCCCTTATGTACTCACTCAGTCCATAAAGCTGACACCGACAACCAGATAAACCAAAGTTCTGTACACCGCTGCCAATGAGGGGAGCTATTTTGGGTCCCGTCCCCAGTGGTGCTGTCTGATGGTCTGTAACCTTCTTCTTGGCACTTTGTTCACTTTTCTGGTGGTCCTGGTAGCTTGAAACTAGCCGGGTCCTGCTCCGCAGTATGGCTAACTGTGGGAGCTTGCTCTCAGGGTTCACGCTTGGGATTTTCTGGACCGTTTTGTGGAAAGTCCTATCCCCCTCGTTGCGCTAGTACCCCGATTCTGGAGCGGGTGGAGAGCGGATCTTGAAGGCTCCGTTCTCGTCGGGCTAATTGTCAGGTTGCCTGAAGCTCCTTCCTGACCTAGGGTCCACGTACCCCGTCGTGCCCTGGGCCCGGCCCGGGAGATGGTACAAGGCCGCCGGCTGCTCCCTCGGCAGTACCGTGCCCCTTATCACGATCCCCATGCGACCGGGAGTCCAGCTCCTACTAGGTCCAGACCACCGTCTGTTACCTAGTGACTTCCAAGGAGCCCAGCTCCTGACCTCCTCTCTCACCGAGAGCTACTACTCAACTTCTCTTCTGGAAGCTCCCACTCCCCAGCTCCTCTCTCACTGGGATCTACTTCTGTTCTGAACTGCTCCTGACACTCCTGACCTCCCCTTAACCAACCCCCCCAAGTTGGCGACCCTATTCCACTCAGGCCGTCCACTGGTGTGTCTATTGGGTGTGGTTCAGAGTGTTCCTAGGATTTACTAACTGTTGTTGACAACACCACTTAGCTGGGGACACATAACCAAGGAGGAGGTGGATACTGTGCATAAGGGAAGACTGCACAATACCCTGTGACGTCCTGATAGGCCAGGGCGTCACACTTGCTCTCAGGAGCTCACGCTTGGGATTTCTGTGGGCTGCTTTGGTTGGAAAGCCCTATCCCCCTCATTGCGCTAGTGCCCTCCGATCTCTGAGCTTCATGGGAACAGTCCATAAAGGCCCTGTCCTCCGCAGGTTAATTGCCGGGTTGCATGAAGCTTCTTCCTGACCTAGGGTCCAGTACCCCGACGTGCTTTTGGCCCCAGACCGGCTATTGGACTGCAGCTGCCGACCGTCCTCCTTGACTAAGCCAGCACCCAGTCCCAATCTCCCGCGACCGGGTCTCCGCTTCCTCCGGGTCCAGACCACCGTCTGCAACCCAATCTACGTTTTCCTCTGGGAGCTCCAACTCCCAGCTTCCTTCGCGCTCCTCACAGCTCGAGGGCTACCACTGTTCTGACTTGTCACCTCCCACCTCCCTGCCTGACCCCTAGGTGGGCGGCCCTATTCCAGCTTAGCAGCCCACTGGTGTTCCTGACAGGGTGTGGTGCGAGTTGTGATTAGGATTTTTAGATGCTGGTGGAGGCAGTGCTGCAAGTTGGGAACCAAGAACCAAAGGGGGGTTGAGCCCTACACTGGGAGATAAAGAGCGTGCAGTACCCTGTGACGACCTGACTAGTCCAGAGGCATCACAATTTCTTCTGAAGACAAGGCGAAGGAGGGGTCACGGGGGATCAGAGCTGCATCATGTACGGAAGGACCAGAGGGGTGGCAGCCTGACATAGGGTGACCTGGGAAAACCTTTCTGTTCCATCTGTCATGTCAGATTGCACAGAAATCAGAGGAGGAGGATGAATGTGGCAGGCACACCACTCGTGCAGCAGCAGCCATGTTAGATCATCGGGAGGGAGACGGGGTCAGGGAGGAGGAGACTTTGGGCACACCGGGGGACTGAGGAGGACATTTATCTCCCATTAGATATGTTTGATTATACCAAATGGAAGATTCATCATCTTTTTACTGCCACTGCCTTAACGTCCACGTGGTCACTGGTATACAGTATGAAATGGCGATCACGTGACCGGGGACCAGAAAAACCGACTCGGATCGTGATCTCCAGTGTCTCATCTACCACTGGTAACTAAAATCCTGGTGATTTTCCAAACTGGAAGGCGCTATACCCTTTTTCCTGAGCGGCTGTTAAAAAGCGTCGCAAAGGAATAAGTACCCTTAACTTCCCCCGTTAAAAGGCTTATCGGCGGTCGTTAAGGTGCTTATTGTGTACATACAGCCTACAAAGCTAGGATGGATAGATAGATGTCAAACACATGTATAATGTCCAACTCTCCTAAATATTTTTTATGCTGGCACTGTTTCACTGGCATAAAAGAGTGTTCAGTCTTGTATTTAGCCAAAAAATAGATAATTTAAAAAAATTACGTGGGGTCCCCCCCATTTTTAACAGTCAGCTAGGGTAAAGTAGATGGCTGCAGCCTGCACACTGAAGCTACATAGGTAAAGATGGTTGACCTCGGGGAGATCAACATCCAACACCGCGGGGACACCATCACGTGTTTCTCAACGCTTTGACACTAGAACAAGGCCCCCTGGGAAAATATGCAAAACAAGAATGCCGCGGAGACACTATCACATGTTTCTCAACGCTGGCAGGAAACTAGCCAGGTCTTTCACTGGGAAGGAACAACCATGGGAAGGGCAGTCTCCAGTCAAGGAAACCGCCTATACCAAAACGTGGTATCCATCCACAGACAGCTGTTTCGGGGTATTTGTCCCTCATCAATGTGGAGTAGGAAACTGGCTAGTGGGAGCAATGCCTAGTAGAAGACTACATAGGTAAAGATGGTTAACCTCGGGGAGATCATGTTTTGGTATAGGCGGTTTCCTTGACTGGAGACTGCCCTTCCCGTGGTTGTTCCTTCCCGGTGAAAGACCTGGCTAGTTTCCTGCCAGCGTTGAGAAACACGTGATGGTGTCTCCGCGGCATTCTTGTTTTGCACACTGAAGCTAGCAGCTAGCTTCACCTGGCAGAGGTCTCCCCAATCTGTTCATTCATTCATTCATTCATTCATTTATTTATTTATTTATTTATAAATAATTAAAAAGAAAAACATGGGGTCCCCCCAAAAATTGGGTTACCACCAGCCAAGCTAAAGCGGACAGCTGGGGTCTTGCATTCATAGGAAGGACCATGTTTATTTGGCCTTTCCGAGCCTATAAATAGCAGGCTGCAGCCTCCCCAGAAGTGGTGCATCCATTAGATGCGCCAGTCCTGGCACTTTCTCCCCGCTAATCCCGTTGCCTTGGAACGGTGGCAAACGGGGTAATATAAGGGGTTGATACCAGCTGTAATGTCAGCTGGCATGAAGCCCAGGGGTTAGTAATTTTGAGGCGTCTACTAACCCTTTTAGTAATAAAGAACATAAAGACAACAAAACCCTCCCTGCCACATTCCCTTTTTCACCAAATTATTGAAAAGAAAAAAAAAATTTGGTCTGCCGTAATCCCTTTTGGAGACCCCCACAACAACTCTGTCATCCATGATAAGGGGGCACGCTTAGCGAACATATACATCATTTTCTGGAAGTGCAGGCACTCCATGTCATGTGAGGAGTGGGCTCAGTCTCCTTGCTCGCAGAGAGCTGTCTGAGAACTGGCTCACTGCGCATGAGTCCGCCATTTTTTTCAGAAGGAGAGGTCGCGGGGGACTGCTGCAGAAGGTACAGGTGGGGACCTGTGGTGGACTTTTCTGTCTCATCTGACATGTCAGAAATCGGAGAAGGATGCTTGTGACAGATGCACAACTCATGTGCCTGCCTTTTTGGAGATCAGGAAGAGGAGAGAGACTGGGGAGGGGTGGACTTTGGCCACACCGGGGGAGGACATTTATCTCCCATCTGATGTGTTTGATTATGTCATGTGCGAGGTAAGATAACGGTGATGACGTGACCGGGGGCAGGAAAAAACTGCTAGTATCGTAATTGCCTAGGACTCCCCAGAGATTTTCCGACGCTGGGGGTTGCAATTCACTTTTTTCTTACCGCTGTTATTGGCGATAAGGAATAAGTACCCTTTACTGCAGCTGTTTTAATCTGTAAATCCAACGTAAAGAGATTAAAAATAGAAAAAAGTACACAACAATAAATAAAGGGGCGGCAATCATAGATGAGGACTATGTGAATAAATGACAAATAGCTTTGTTACAAATACATGTGTAAATGTAAAACAACGTGTGTGTGAATCCGCATTTGACTCAGGGAACGTCATTAACTGTTTTGAGGGGAAATTTTAACCCCATGCTTTACAGTTATTCACCAAAAAACCTGTCTCCATTAAAGTCAATGGAGCTGGGAACACAATGCAGCCAGAACTTCAGAAGAATGTGCAGCCATGCCTTGAATGGAATGTTGGCGTGTCACAATGCAGCCAGGGAAAGAGACAGACAAAAAGACAGACAAAGAGACAGACAGATGGAGATAGACACAGACAAAGAGGCAGACAGACAAAAAGATAGAAAAAGACACAGACAGGGAAAGACAGACAGGGAAAGAGACAGACAGAAAAAGACAAGGAAAGAGGTACAGAGACAGACAGGGAAACAGGGAAAGAGATAGAGAGACAAATAGGAAAAGAGATAGAGAGACAGACAGGGAAAAAGACAGACAGACAAAGACATAGAGACAGACAGGGAAAGAGACAGACAAAGGGATAGAGACACAGAAAGAGAAACAGACACCGAGAGATACAGACTGAGACTGGGACAGAAATAGTTACTATCTAGGGCAGGGGTGGGGAACCTCCGGCCCGCGAGCCGTATGCGGCCGCAACGACTTTTTCTGCGGCCCCCGGGCTGATTCCCGGGGACTGCAGTGCTGGGGCGGCAGCCGCATATTACTTGCTGCTGGCCCTTTAAAACCCCACACAGTGCGTTCAATGCTGAACGCTGCATTTCCTATACCTGAAAGACTACGTCCCCATGCTGGCACTGCCTACGTGAGGACATACTTTGTAGGTGGGGTCGGCGTGAGGAGCGCTAAAATCAAAAGGAGAGGATTGACTGCCAATCATCCCCCAGGTCTTACTGTGCCGGGCAGCACTCTGTGCCCAGCGCCGGCGGCTCCCTGTGCCCGGCGGTTGCGGCAGCGGCTCCCTGTGCCCAGCGGTTGCGGCGGTGGCTCCCTGTGCCCGGCGGTTGCGGCGGCGGCTCCCTGTGCCCGGCGGTTGCGGCGGCGGTTCCGTGCCCGGCGGTGGCTGCTCCTCTCTGTGCCCGGCGGCTCCCTGTGCCCAGCGGCGAAGGCGGCTGCTCCTCTCTGTGCCCGGCGGCAGAGCTCTCCGTGCCCGCAGCCACCTCCAGCGCTCAGTGATCCCAGCCTTCCCCAGTTCTCTAACTACCTCCAAGCTCATCCGGGTCTGCCTGTGCCCCCAGCGCTCTGTACCTCCAGTTCTCTGTGCCCCTCTTTCTCCCCAGTGATCTATGCCCCCACAGTCTCCCCAGTGATCTGTGCCCCACAGTCTCCCCAGTGATCTGTGCCCCCCAGTCTCCCCAGTGATCTGTGCCCCCCCAGTGTTCTGTGCCCCCCAGTCTCCCCAGTGATCTGTGCCCCCCAGTCTCCCCAGTGATCTGTGCCCCCCTCCAGTGTTCTGTGCCCCCCCAGTGTTCTGTGCCCCCCCCCAGTCTCCCCAGTGATTTGTGCCCCCCCAGTGTTCTGTGTCTCCCCCCAGTCTCCCCAGTGATCTGTGCCCCCTCCCAGTGTTCTGTGCCCCCCCAGTCTCCCCAGTGATCTGTGCCCCCCAGTCTCCCCAGTGATCTGTGCTCCCCAGTGATCTGTGCCCCCCAGTCTCCCCAGTGATCTGTGCTCCCCAGTGATCTGTGCCCCCCAGTCTCCCCAGTAATCTGTACCCCCCCAGTGTTCTGTGCCTCCCCCCAGTCTCCCCAGTGACCTGTGTCCCCCAGTCTCCCCAGTGATCTGTGCCCCCCCCAGTGTTCTGTGCCCCCCCAGTCTCCCCAGTGATTTATGCCCCCCTAATGATCTGTGCTCCCCTAGTCTCCCCAGTGATCTGTGCCCCTCAGTCTCCCCAGTGATCTGTGCCCCCCAGTCTCCCCAGTGATCTGTGCCCCCCCCAGTGTTCTGTGCCCCCCCCAGTGTTCTGTGCCCCCCCCAGTGTTCTGTGCCCCCCCAGTGATTTGTGCCCCCCCCCAGTCTCCCCAGTGATTTGTGCCCCCCCAGTGTTCTGTGTCTCCCCCCAGTCTCCCCAGTGATCTGTGCCCCCTCCCAGTGTTCTGTGCCCCCCCAGTCTCCCCAGTGATCTGTGCCCCCCAGTCTCCCCAGTGATCTGTGCTCTCCAGTGATCTATGCCCCCCAGTCTCCCCAGTGATCTGTGCTCCCCAGTGATCTGTGCCCCCCCAGTGATCTGTGCCCCCCAGTCTCCCCAGTAATCTGTGCCCCCCCAGTGTTCTGTGCCTCCCCCCAGTCTCCCCAGTGACCTGTGCCCCCCAGTCTCCCCAGTGATCTGTGACCCCCCCAGTGTTCTGTGCCCCCCCAGTCTCCCCAGTGATCTATGCCCCCCTAATGATCTGTGCTCCCCTAGTCTCCCCAGTGATCTGTGCCCCACAGTCTCCCCAGTGATCTGTGCCCCCCAGTCTCCCCAGTGATTTGTGCCCCCCCCCAGTGTTCTGTGCCTCCGCCCAGTCTCCCCAGTGATCTGTGCCCCCTCCCAGTGGTCTGTGCCCCCCGAGTCTCCCCAGTGATCTGTGCCCCCCAGTCTCCCCAGTGATCTGTGCTCCCCAGTGATCTGTGCCCCCCCAGTGATCTGTGCCCCCCAGTCTCCCCAGTGATCTGTGCTCCCCAGTGATCTGTGCCCCCCAGTCTCCCCAGTGATCTATGCCCCCCCAGTCTCCCCAGTGATCTATGCCCCCCTAATGATCTGTGCTCCCCTAGTCTCCCCAGTGATCTGTGCCCCTCAGTCTCCCCAGTGATCTGTGCCCCCCAGTCTCCCCAGTGATCTGTGCCCCCCCAGTGTTCTGTGCCCCCCCCAGTGTTCTGTGCCCCCCCCAGTGTTCTGTGCCCCCCCCAGTCTCCCCAGTGATTTGTGCCCCCCCCCAGTGTTCTGTGCCTCCGCCCAGTCTCCCCAGTGATCTGTGCCCCCTCCCAGTGTTCTGTGCCCCCCGAGTCTCCCCAGTGATCTGTGCCCCCCAGTCTCCCCAGTGATCTGTGCTCCCCAGTGATCTGTGCCCCCCCAGTGATCTGTGCCCCCCAGTCTCCCCAGTGATCTGTGCTCCCCAGTGATCTGTGCCCCCCAGTCTCCCCAGTGATCTGTGCCCCCCCAGTGTTCTGTGCCCCCCAGTCTCCCCAGTGATCTGTGCCCCCCAGTCTCCCCAGTGATCTGTGCCCCCCCCCCAGTGTTCTGTGCCCCCCCAGTGTTCTGTGCCCCCCCCCAGTCTCCCCAGTGATTTGTGCCCCCCCAGTGTTCTGTGTCTCCCCCCAGTCTCCCCAGTGATCTGTGCCCCCTCCCAGTGTTCTGTGCCCCCCCAGTCTCCCCAGTGATCTGTGCCCCCCAGTCTCCCCAGTGATCTGTGCTCCCCAGTGATCTGTTCCCCCCAGTCTCCCCAGTGATCTGTGCTCCCCAGTGATCTGTGCCCCCCCAGTGATCTGTGCCCCCCAGTCTCCCCAGTAATCTGTGCCCCCCCCAGTGTTCTGTGCCTCCCCCCAGTCTCCCCAGTGACCTGTGCCCCCCAGTCTCCACAGTGATCTGTGCCCCCCCCAGTGTTCTGTGCCCCCCTAGTCTCCCCAGTGATCTATGCCCCCCTAATGATCTGTGCTCCCCTAGTCTCCCCAGTGATCTGTGCCCCACAGTCTCCCCAGTGATCTGTGCCCCCCAGTCTCCCCAGTGATCTGTGCCCCCCCAGTGTTCTGTGCCCCCCCCAGTGTTCTGTGCCCCCCCCCAGTCTCCCCAGTGATTTGTGCCCCCCCCAGTGTTCTGTGCCTCCGCCCAGTCTCCCCAGTGATCTGTGCCCCCTCCCAGTGTTCTGTGCCCCCCCAGTCTCCCCAGTGATCTGTGCCCCCCAGTCTCCCTAGTGATCTGTGCTCCCCAGTGATCTGTGCCCCCCCAGTGATCTGTGCCCCCCAGTCTCCCCAGTGATCTGTGCTCCCCAGTGATCTGTGCCCCCCCCAGTGATCTGTGCCCCCCAGTCTCCCCAGTAATCTGTGCCCCCCCCAGTGTTCTGTGCCTACCCCCAGTCTCCCCAGTGACCTGTGCCCCCCAGTCTCCCCAGTGATCTGTGCCCCCCCAGTGTTCTGTGCCCCCCCCAGTCTCCCCAGTGATCTATGCCCCCCTAATGATCTGTGTCCCCCTAGTCTCCCCAGTGATCTGTGCCCCCCTCAGTCTCCCCAGTGATATCTGTGCCCGGAGCCTCTCCCAGTTCTGTCTGTGCCTTCAGCCTCTCCCATCCTTCTCTGTGCCATCTGTGCCCCCAGCGTCCCCCTGATTTGTCTGTGCCTCCAGCCTCTCCCATCATTCTCTGTGCCCCCAGGGCTGTCTGTGTCCCTCCGGCATCCCCCAGGGCTGTTTGCCCCCGGCTATTTATATAACCCCAGCAATGTTTGTGCCCCCCAGCTATGTCTGTGTATCCCAGTGATGTGTATATACCCCCAGTGACGTCTATGCCCTGCTGCTTCCCTAGTGATGTATATTCCGCCCAGCCCTCCCCAGCAATGTTTATGCCCCCCTAGCTATGTTTGTGCTCCCCATCAATGATGTATGTATCCCCCAGTGATGTATGTACCCCCCAGTGATGTCTATGCCCCCAGCCTCCCCAGTGATCTATATTCCTCCCAACCCTCCCCTGTGATGTATATACAGCAGTCTCAGCCAACTGAAACCTGGAAAAGCAGTTGTGAAAAGCAACAAGATCAATATCGCCTAATATTACAGCTGCACCAAAGAGTACAAGCTCCAGCCCCACAGTGAGTTAATTGTTTGACCAAATATATTGGGGTAATTTTCAAGTTGATAATTTTGTGCGGCCCCCGAAGGTTGGTAGAAATTTCCAAATGACCCCCGGCAGAAAAATGGTTCCCCACCCCTGATCTAGGGCAACACCGAGTACTACAGCTATCACGGCAATAACCATATTGTTTAACCTGTAGATGCAATCTAACAGTCATATTTATACAGTATACCCTAGCAACTGACATATACAGTTATTTATTATTTAACCTCATAACGACGGCCGTACGACTTAAAGCGGCGGCAAAACAGGGTACTTATTCTGTTCCGCCGCTTTAAAGCGGCGGCCCGAAAAAACCCTGTAGCGCCCCCCAGCGACCGAAAATCTCGGGGGTTTCAGCTACCGGGGGTAGCTGAGACCCCCCAGATTATGAATCGGGGTGTTTTTTTTGGACCCCGATCATGTGATCGGCGGTATACACTGTATACCGACGAACACATGAAAAAAAAAGAAATGGCCGGTAAAACTGATTTCTTTTTCATCTGACATGATCAAACATGTCAGATGAGAAAGAAATCTAACCCCCTAGTGCCCCCAAAGCCCCCGGTACCGGAGAGTCCCCCCACCCCTACCCCCACCGGACATCCAAAATGGCGCCGAAGCGCACAGAAAACTGCCGCCGGCGCCGGCTCTGCAGTCATTTCCCTCCGATCTGAAATGATCAAACATTTCAGATCGGAGGGAAATGTCCTCCCCCTGACCCCTCCTCCGGTCCACCGGAGCCCTCTGGTCACCGGAGCCCCCTCCGGTTCTCCAGAGCCACCACCCCCCTCCCCCCTCCGGAGCGTGGAAGATGGCGGCGCACAGCGCGCGGCCGCCTTCATTCTGCTCTTTCTGCCGCATGTGACACGTCACATGCGGCAGAAAGGTGTCCCCAGGTCCCACTAGGTCACCCCCCGTCACCCCCCCCCAGCCCCCGGTTATACGTTACCTGGCTGCTGGTGCTCCGGGCCCGCGATCGCCGCCTCCTTCTTCAATGCTGGCGGCGCATGCGCAGACAGCGGCTGTCAGCTGGATCCCTGCAAGCAGGGATCCTGCTGACGTCGCAACTGCACAAGCTACTCCACTGTGGACCGGGGGAGGGTGAGTGCGGTAATCTGCAGTCACACTCCTCACATGGAGAGACTGCTGTTCCAGAAAATGGGGGGTACGTTCTGTGAGCGTGCCCCTCATATTCTGGAATGAGGTTACTGCAGGTCACTCTGCCCTAGGTTGGACCGGGGCAGTGTGAGTGCAGTATTCTCAGATTACTGCACCCACACTGCTCATGGAGAGCTTGCTCTTCCAGAAAATGGGGGATACGTTCCCTGAACGTGCCCCCCATATTCTAGAAGATCCAGAGTCGGCGTGGGACCTCCAAAATGGATTACAGCGACCGGAATTTCTTTATTTTCAATAAATTGGTAAAAGAGGAATGTTTCGGGGAGTGTTTTTTCAAATAAATTTTTTTTTTGTCTTTTTTTTTTTCTATTACTGACTGGGTTAGTGATGTCGGGTATCTGTTCAGATGCCGTGACATCACTAACCCCAGGGCTTGATGCCAGGTGACATTACAGCTGGTATCAACCCCATATATTACCCCGTCTGCCACCGCACCAGGGCGCGGGATGAGCTGGGGCGAAGCGCCAGGATTGGCGCATCTAATGGATGCGCCACTTCTGGGGCGGCTGCGGCCTGCTATTTTTAGGCTGGGAAGAGTCCAATAACCATGGCTCTTCCCACCCTGAGAATACCAGACCCCAGCTGTCCGCTTCACCTTGGCTGGTGATCTAATTTGGGGGGGACCCCACGTTTTGTTTTTTTTTAAAAAAACGCCTGGGGAGCCCTCCAAATTGATCACCAGACAAGGTGAAGCTGTCAGCTGTGGTTTGCAGGCTACAGCTGTCTGCTTTACCCTAGCTGGCTATCAAAAATAGGGGGGACCCCACGTCGTTTATTTTAATTATTAATTTTTTGGGGGGGCTAAATACAAGGCTAGGCACCCTTTAGTGCCACATGAAAGGCACTAAAGGGCGCCAGCTTAGAATATGCAGGGGGTGGGACGTTATATTTATTTGACATCTATCCATTCATCCATTGTAGCATTTTAGGCTGTGTGCCCACAATCAGGGTTTGCAGCGTTTTGGGTGCAGAGTGTTTTCCCTGTGTCCATAACGCTGCGTTGTGCAGTAGAAGCACAGTGGAAGGATTTTTAGAAATCTCATGCCCAATGTGCTTCTTTTCTCCGCAGCATAAACCGACCTGTGGCGCAGCTTCCCGAGCCTCAGCATGTCAATTTATGCTGCGGAGATGAGTGTTCTCTGCAGGTAGCATAGAGCTCCACAGCGGCCTAAACCCAAATCGTGGGCATGGGCAGCTGCGTTCTCCCGTGGACAACACTCACATCTCTGCAGGAGGCTGACACTGTGTACTAGACGCCGTGTCGCTGGATCATGGCCACATAGCCTAAAAGTGAGACATTTGTTGCTACAGCAACATTTTTGTGAAGTACCTGTGGATTCAAAATGCTTACTATACTCCTGAATAAAATCCAGTTTCCAAAATGGGGTCACTTGTGGGGGGTTTCTGCTGTATAGGTACCCAAGGGGCCCTGCTAATGTGACATGGTGCCCGCAATTTATTTCAAGTTTTCCAGAATTCAAATGGTGCTCCCTCCATTCCAAGCCCTCCCATTTATCCAAACAGAGGTTTTTGGCCACATGTGGGGTATCCCTGTGCTCATAAGACATTGGATAACAACCTGTGGGGTCCACGGTTTGTTGTTGTCTCTTGAAAAAGTGAGAAATTTGATGCTAAAGCAACAGTTTTGTGAAAAAAATGAAAATTTTCAATATGGCAACCTAAGCTTATCAAATTCTGTGAAGTACTCGTGGATTCAAACTGCTCACTATACACCTAGATAAAAGCCTTGAGGTGTCTTGTTTCCAGAATGAAGTCACTTGTGGGGGACCGCCACTGTTTAGGCACCTCAGGGGCTCTCCAAATGCAACCTGGCGTCCGCTATTGATTCCAGCCAATTTTGCAGTCAAATGGCACTCCTTCCCTTCCGAGCCCTGCCATGCGCCCAAACAGTTGATTTCCACCACATATAAGGTATCGCCAAACTCAGGAGAAATTGCACAATAAATGTTATGCTGAATTTTTTCCTTTTACTCTTGTAAAAAAAAAAGCTACCTGGTTGAAATAACAATTTTGTGGTAAAATTTTATTTTTTTTTTTTCATGGCTCAACGTTATAAAATTCTGTGAAGCACCTGAGGGTTCAGGGTACTCACCAAACATCTAGATAAATTCCTTGAGGGGCCTAGTTTCCAAAATGGGGTCACTTGTGCGGGGTTTCTGCTGTTTAGGTACCTTAGGGGACCTCCAAATGCGACATGGTGCCCGCAATCTTTTTCAGGCAAATTTCCTTTCTAAAATTCAAATATTGCTCCTTTCGTTCCAAGCCCTCCCATTTGTCCAAACAAAGGTTTCAGACCACATGTGAGGTATCACCGCGCTCATAAAAAAGTGGTTAACAAACCTTGAGGTCAAATTTTTGGAATTACCTCTTGAAAAAGTGAGAAAATTGATGCTAAAGCAACATTTTTGAGAAAATTATTAAAATTTTCAATATGACAACGTAACGTTAACAAAATCTGTGAAGTACCTGTGGATCTAAAATGCTCACTATACCCCTAGATAGAAGCCTTGAGGGGTCTAGTTTCCAAAATGGTGTCACTTGTGAGGGATTTCTTCTGTTTAGGTACCTTAGCGGACCTGTAAATGCAACATGGTGCCCACAATCTATTTCAGCCAAATTTGCTTTCTAAAATTCAAATATTGCTCCTTCTGTTCCGAGCCCTCCCATTTGTCCAAACAGAGGTTTCTGACCACATGTGGGGTATCGGCGCGCTCATAAGAAAGTGGGGAACAAGTTTTGGGGTCCATTTTGTTGTGTTATTTCTTCTAAAAGTGAATACATTTGGGTTAGAGCAACATTTTTAGGTAAAATTTAATTTTTGCTTTTTTTCATTCCACATTGCTTTTGTTCATGTGAAGAACCTGAAGGGTTAATAAACTTCTTGAATGTGGTTTTGAGTACTTTGGGGGGTGCAGTTTTTAGAATGGTGTCACTTTTGGGTATTTTCTGTCATCTAGGCCTATTGAAGTCACTTCAAATGTGATGTGGTCCCTAAAAAACTGGTTTTGTAAATTTTGATGTAAAAATGAGAAATTGCTGATAAACTTTGAACTCTTCTAACTTCCTAACAAAAAAAAATTTTGTTTCCAAAATTGTGCTGATGTAAAGTAGACATGTGGGAAATGTTATTTATTAACTATTTTGTGTCACAGAAATCTCTGGTTTAACGGTATAAAAATTCAAAAGTTGAAAATTGCTAAATTTTCAAAATTTTTGCCAATATTCAATTTTTTTCATAAATAAACACAAAAAATATTGTCCTAAATTTGGTACTAACATGAAGTCCAATATGTGACGAAAAAACAATCTCAGAATCACCGGGATCCGTTGAAGCGTTCCAGAGTTATAACCTCATGAAGTGACACTGGTCAGAATTGCAAAATTTGGTCTGGTCATTAAGGTGAAAATTAGCTCCGTCACTAAAGGGTTAAAGGAGCAAGCAGATCAGCAGAGATTAACTCTTGCTAGCCTGCCTATGAATCAGCACACAGCAGATCGATGCCCAAGTCTGCATGTGTTGATCCCAGACACCAGAGAAACCATCGGGCGGAGCGTCAGAATCTGCAATGTGAACAGAGCCGTACTCCGCCATGACATTCAGAGAAGTTTATTTTTTCCATTTCTAATCATAAAATATATTTTATTCATTACACTGGATTAGTGAGTTGGCTTCTTATCCTTTTTTGTTTATATACATTAGATACTGCGTATTTCTAATCCCATCCTGTGTGATACACTCCATTGAGCCTTGTGTGTAATCCCAGAGTGTGTTATCCTCTGCTTATCTAATCACAGCAAGTCATACAGTCTGCGTATGATACAGCGAGCAGTACCAACTTAGCGCATGTCCGCATGCTGCAGTTTTGTCATAGCCACAAAAATGCCCCCTGTGGCCAAAACAATGCATCAAAAAATGTGTTTCTTCGGCGCTCCATTGGGAGACCCAGACGATTGGGTGTATAGCTACTGCCTCCGGAGGCCACACAAAGTATTACACTAAAAAGTGTAAGGCCCCTCCCCTTCTGCATATACACCCCCCGTGGGATCACGGGCTCCCCAGTTTTATGCTTTGTGCGAAGGAGGTCAGACATCCACGCATAGCTCCACTGTTTAGTCAGCAGCAGCTGCTGACTATGTCGGATGGAAGAAAAGAGGGCCCATACTTGGGCCCCCAGCATGCTCCCTTCTCACCCCACTTTTGTCGGCGGTGTTTGTTAAGGTTGAGGTACCCATTGCGGGTACGGAGGCTGGAGCCCACATGCTGCATCCTTCCCCATCCCTCTGAGGGCTCTGGGTGAAGTGGGATCTTACCGGCCTCCAGGCTCTGAGGCCGGGCTCCATCCACAGACCCGGAGATCCTGCTGGAATGGAGCTGAGTATCGTCAGGGACAAGGCCCTGCAACGTTAAGGTACTCTGTGTCCCCGTACAGACCACGCACACACACACCAGCATGCTGGGTGTGTTAGTGCGCCGGGGACAACAGCGCTGCGCGCTGGGGCTATACTCACTGCAGCTTAGCTGAGTGAGTTAATGTGTGGGAAACGGCCGCGCCGGCCGCTGCTAGAAGCTGCGGCGCGGATGAGACTTGTGGTGCGCCGGGGACTTCCGCGCTGACCGTGCTTTTACGACGGCAGCGCTTATAAATCGAGTCCCCGGCTTTTGCGGCCTAGTTTCGTTTCCTTCCCGCCCCCGGGCCTGCCAGTCAGGGAAGGGGCGAGACGCTGTACAATGGTCAGCACCGAGGGCTGGAGTCTTATTTACATACTCCAGCCCCCTCACTGGGCACAGTGGGACGCCAGTTTCCCGCTCTTTGTCTGGGGCACGCCCACGGCCCGCCCCTCTTCACAGGACGCCGGCAGCCATTCCTGCATGCAGTCTAAGCTGGAGAACGGACACAGGCTCTGGGAGACCCGGTCAAGGGATTCTGGCGACCACACACCCGCTTAAGCGGGCGGTAAGCAGCACCTTGGTGCTGACCCCACTAGTGCCACAGTGTTTTGTGTACTTTATGCTTGTACCTATATTTGCACTGTACGGTCGCTTCTTGGCTATATACCCCTAGATTGCTCTGAGGAGACAACAGTATGTCGTCCGCAGAAAAGCAAGGGTGCCAAGGCACAGGCTTTCTATGCTGTCTGTACCGCATGTGAGGCTGTTTTACCGGCAGGTTCCACTAACCCCCATTGGGTAGAGTCTCTGCTAGTGGTGGCCCAGAGAGAGCCACCTGTGAAACTGTCCAGAGGACAGAGTTTGCAGTTTTTTGCTGATAAAATGTCTGGGACTATGACCAAGATTCTAGAAACTTTGCAGTCCAGGCCGGTGACTCAGACAATGGGCACTGTTGAATCAATGCCCCCCGGTCTCCCTCAGTTGGAACTAATACGTGCTCCAAGGGGGTCCCATACATCCCAGGCTGAAGGCTCTGCACGGACGACAGTCCCAGCAGCCTAAGCGAGCTCGCTGGGAGAGACCCTCGACTTCACACACTGGTCAGGGTCTCAGCGAGAGGATTCTCTGTATGATGAGGCAGAGGTAGCTGATCAGGATTCTGATCCTGAGACCGTTTTCAATCTGGATGCTCCTAATAGTGACGCCATGGTGAATGATCTCATAGCGTCCATCAATAGACTGGTGGATATTTCTCCCTCAGCCCCTCCAGTGGAGGAGTCAGCTTCGCGGCAGGAGAAATTCCATTTCAGGTATCCCAAGCGTAAATTCAGTACTTTTTTGGGCCACTCTGACTTCAGAGAAGCAGTCCAGAAACACCACGCTTATCCAGACAAGCGTTTCTCCACACGTCTTAAGGATACACGTTATCCCTTTCCCCCTGACGTGGTCAAGCGCTGGACCCAGTGTCCAAAGGTGGATCCCCCAATCTCCAGGCTTGCGGCTAGATCCATAGTTGCAGTGGAAGATGGGACTTCACTTAAAGATGCCATTGACAGACAGATGGACCTCTGGTTGAAATCTGTCTATGAAGCTATCGGCGTGTCGTTTGCTCCGGCATTCGCAGCCGTATGGGCACTCCAAGCTATTTTAGCTGGTCTTGCGCAGGTGGACACTGTCACACGTACATCTGTGCCGCAGGTGGCGTCCTTAACCTCGCATATGTTTGCATTGCGACTTACGCTATTAATGCTGTCCTGGACTCTACGAGCCGTACGTCAGTGGCGTCCGCCAACTCCGTGGTTTTTACGCAGAGCCTTGTGGTTAAGGGAATGGAAGGCAGATTCTGCTTCCAAAAAGTGCTTAACCAGTTTGCCATTATCTGGTGACAGACTGTTTGGTGAGCGATTGGATGAAATCTTTAAACAGTCCAAGGATAAGGATTCTTCCTTACACCAGCCCAGATCAAACAAAACCCAACAGAGGAAAGGACAGTCGAGGTTTCGGTACTTTCCAGGCTCGGGCAGGTCCCAGTTTTCCTCGTCCAAAAGGACTCAAAAGGCTCAGAGGGGCTCAGATTCCTGGCGGGCTCAATCACGCCCAAAGAAGGCAGCCGGAGGTACCGCTACCAAGGCGGTTTCCTCATGACTTTCAGCCCTCTCTCTCCGCATCCTCGGTCGGTGGCAGACTCTCCCGCTTTGGCGACATTTAGCTGCCACAGGTCAAAAAACGGTGGGTGAGAGACATTTTGTCTCACGTGTACAGGATAGAGTTCTGTTCTCGTCCTCCGGCTCGATTCTTCAGAACTTCCCCACCTCCCGACCGAGCCGATGCTCTTCTGCAGGCAGAAGGAGTGGTAATCCCTGTTCCTCTGCAGGAACAAGGTCACGGTTTTTACTCCAATCTGGTTGTGGTGCCAAAAAAGGACGGCTCTTTCCGTTCCGTTCTGGACCTAAAACTGCTCATCAAGCACATGAAAACCAGGCGGTTCCGGATGGAATCCCTCCGCTCCGTCATTGCCTCAATGTCTCAAGGAGATTTCCTAGCATCAATAGACATCAGGATGCTTATCTCCACGTGCCGATTGCTCCAGAGCACCAGCGTTTGCTACGATTCGTTATAGAAGACGAGCATCTTCAGTTCGTAGCCCTGCCCTTCGGTCTGGCGACAGCCCCACGGGTTTTCACCAAGGTCATGGCAGCAATGGTAGCAGTCCTGCACTCTCAGGGTCACTCTGTGATCCCTTACTTGGACGATCTACTTGTCAAGGCACCCTCTCAAGAGGCATGCCAACACAGCCTGAACGTTGCGCTGGAGACTCTCCAGAGTTTCGGGTGGATCATCAACTTTTCAAAGTTAATTCTGACCCCGACCCAATCGCTGACATATCTTGGCATGGAGTTTCATACTCTCTCAGCGATAGTGAAGCTTCCGCTGGACAAACAGCGTTCACTACAGACGGGGGTGCAGTCTCTCCTTCAAGGCCAGTCACACCCCTTAAGACGCCTCATGCACTTCCTAGCGAAGATGGTAGCAGCAATGGAGGCAGTCCCTTTCGCGCAGTTTCATCTGCGTCCACTGCAATGGGACATTCTCCGCCAATGGGATGGGAAGTTGACGTCCCTAGACAGGAACGTCTCCCTTTCTCAGACGGTCAAGGACTCTCTTCAGTGGTGGCTTCTTCCCACCTCATTGTCAAAAGGAAAGTCCTTCCTACCCCCATCCTGGGCGGTGGTCACGACAGACGCGAGTCTGTCAGGGTGGGGAGCAGTCTTTCTCCACCACAGGGCTCAGGGTACGTGGACTCAGCAAGTGTCCACCCTTCAGATCAATGTTCTGGAAATCTGGGCAGTGTATCTTGCCCTGCAAGCCTTCCAGCAGTGGCTGGAAGGCAAACAGATCCGAATTCAGTCGGACAACTCCACAGCGGTGGCATACATCAACCACCAAGGCGGAACACGCAGTCGGCAAGCCTCCCAGGCAGTCCGGCGGATTCTGATGTGGGTGGAAGACAGAGCATCCACCATATCCGCAGTTCACATCCCGGGCGTAGAAAACTGGGAAGCAGACTTCCTCAGTCGCCAGGGTATGGACGCAGGGGAATGGTCTCTTCACCCGGACGTGTTTCAGGAAATCTGTAGCCGCTGGGGGATGCCGGACATCGACCTAATGGCGTCTCGGCATAACAACAAGGTTCCGATTTTCATGGCGCGGTCTCACGATCAAAGAGCTCTGGCGGCAGGCGCCTTAGTTCAGGATTGGTCGCAGTTCCAGCTACCCTATGTGTTTCCCCCTCTGGCACTGTTGCCCAGAGTGCTACGCAAGATCAGCTCCGATTGCCGCCGCGCCATCCTCGTCGCCCCAGACTGGCCGAGGAGGTCGTGGTACCCGGATCTGTGGCATCTCACGGTCGGCCAACCGTGGGCACTACCAGACCGGCCAGACTTACTGTCCCAAGGGCCGTTTTTCCATCTGAATTCTACGGCCCTGAACCTGACTGTGTGGCCATTGAGTCCTGGATCCTAGCGTCTTCAGGATTATCTCAAGACGTCATTGCCACCATGAGACGGGCTAGGAAGCCGACGTCTGCCAAGATCTACCACAGGACGTGGAAGATATTCTTATCTTAGTACTCTGCTCAGGGAGTGTCTCCCTGGCCATTTGCATTGCCTACTTTTCTTTCCTTCCTGCAATCTGGTTTGGAAAAAGGTTTGTCGCTCGGCTCCCTTAAAGGACAAGTCCCAGCGCTGTCTGTATTCTTTCAGAAGCGCCTAGCACGACGTCCTCAGGTACGCACGTTCCTGCAGGGGGTTTGTCACATTGTCCCTCCGTACAAGAGGCCGTTAGACCCATGGGATCTGAACAGGGTACTAATTGCTCTCCAGAAGCCGTCCCTCGAGCCTCTGAGGGATGTTTCACTTTCTCGACTTTCACAGAAAGTGGCCTTTCTGGTAGCGGTCACATCTCTTCAGAGAGTGTCCGAGCTAGCAGCGCGGTCAGCCAAAGCTCCCTTCCTGGTGTTTCACCAAGACAAGGTAGTGCTGCGCCCGATTCCGGAGTTTCTCCCTAAGGTGGTATCCCCCTTTCATCTCAATCAGGATATCTCCTTACCTTCCTTTTGTCCTCATCCAGTTCATCGATATGAAATGGATTTGCATTTGTTGGATCTGGTGAGAGCACTCAGAATCTACATTTCCGCTCGGATGCACTCTTTGTACCTGACTCTGGTCAGCGTAAAGGGTCGCAGGCTCCCAAATCCACCCTGGCTCGATGGATCAAGGAACCAATTCTTGAAGCCTACCGTTCTGCTGGGCTTCCGGTTCCCTCAGGGCTGAAGGCCCATTCTACCAGAGCCGTGGGTGCGTCCTGGGCATTACGGCACCAGGCTACGGCTCAGCAGGTGTGCCAGGCAGTTACCTGGTCGAGTCTGCACACTTTCACCAAGCATTATCAGGTGCATACCTACGCTTAGGCGGATGCCAGCCTAGGTAGAAGAGTCCTGCAGGCGGCGGTTGCCTCCATGTAGGGAAGGGCTGTTTTACGGCCCTAACTTGAGGTATTAATTTACCCACCCAGGGACTGCTTTTGGACGTCCCAATCGTCTGGGTCTCCCAATGTAGCGCCGAAGAAGAAGGGAATTTTGTTACTTACCGTAAATTCCTTTTCTTCTAGCTCCAATTGGGAGACCCAGCACCCGCCCTGTTTCCTTCGGGATTTTTGTTTTTTTCGGGTACACATGTTGTTCATGTTGAATGGTTTCAGTTCTCCGATGTTCCTTCGGATTGAATTTGTTTAACCAGTTATTGGCTTTCCTCCTTCTTGCTTTTGCACTAAAACTGAGGAGCCCGTGATCCCACGGGGGGTGTATATGCAGAAGGGGAGGGGCCTTACACTTTTTAGTGTAATACTTTGTGTGGCCTCCGGAGGCAGTAGCTATACACCCAATCGTCTGGGTCTCCCAATTGGAGCTAGAAGAAAAGGAATTTACGGTAAGTAACAAAATTCCCTTCTTTTGACCATGCGTTTTTCTATGCATTTTGTTAACACCAATGGGTGAAAAATGCAGGGAAAATGCAAAAAGAATTGACATGCTGCAGTTTTGTTGTCACCACAAAACTGCAGACAAAAAAAAAAAGCAACGTGCACACAGCAAATCTCAAATCTCATTGACTTTTCTGGGGAAGGAAAAGCATGCAGTTTGTAGTGACTAAAATTTCACCACAAACTGCACCAAAAACGCATTAAGGCTGCGACCGCACTTTGCGTTCTCCTACTTGCAGTTCAGAACGCACGTTTTGGCCTTAATTGATTTGACCAAAGTTGCCTTCTTCAGATATTTAGCGCTGAAAACGCATGCGTATTTACCGCATTTTTGATACGTTTTCTGCGCTTTTTGCATGCTTTTCCACCTGCGTTTTGATAGATGCGTTTTGAACATCATGACACTGCTAAATAAAGTTTAAATAGTCAAACTCAATGAAAAAATTGGAAAAAATAAAGAATTCTATATTTTTGCAAAATATAATGAAAATAGATTAATATAATGAAATTATAGCGGTAATATGATATTTAATGGAAAAAATGTAATAATTTATTAAAATTCTAAATTTTAATTGTCGGACTATGTGTGTGTGTAAAGGGACATATGAAATCATTATTTTGAAGTCAAAACGCATGTTTTCTGCACTGCAAAAGCAGGTAAAACGCAGGAATTTGCTTGATTGTTGGTTTTTGCCATTTCTCATTGACTTCAATGTTAGCAAAACGCTGTAGAAATGACAAAAACAATTGACATGCTGCTTCTTTGAACGCATGGTTTTTGCCACAAAATATGCAAATTTTTACTTGCGTTTTGAAACGCAAAGTGCGGTCGGGGAAAACAACTTTTTCCATTGGTTTTAATGGAAACGCATGCATTTTGGCATGAAAAAGGTGCTTCTGTAAACGCAACCAAAAAGCAATGGAACCGCAGGTGGAAGCGCAAAGTGTGGTCGCAGCCTTAGGCCATGTCCGCACGTTGCGTCGTCCTACTTGCAGTTCTAAACGCACGTTTTGGCTTTAATTGATTAAGCCAAAGTTGCCTTTTTCTTAAAATTAGCGCTAAAAACGCATGCGTATTTACCACGTATTTGATGCGTTTTTAGCGCTTTTTCCCTTGCGTTTTGACAGATGCGTTTTGAACATCAAGACACTGATTAATAAAGTTTAAAAAGTCAATCAGAAGGAGAAAAGAGAAAAAAAGGAAAAAATATATAAATTTAGAATTCTTAAAGAAAATAGTTAATTTCATGAAATTATAGCTGTAATATAATATTTTTGACAAAAATTTAAAAATAAACATAATTTTCTTTGATTTAATTGTCGGACTATGTGTATGTGTAAAGGAACATATTATTCCATTATTTTATTGTCTGAAGAGCATGCGTTTTTGTAATCAAAAACGCAGTGTTTCTGCAGCTAAAAAGCAGGTAAAACGCTGGAATTTTGATGTTTGTTGCTTTTTGCTACTTCTCATTGACTTCAATGTTAGCAAAACGCTGCAGAAATGGCAAAAACAATTGACATGCTGCTTCTTTGAACGCATGTTTTTTACCACAATTTATGCAAATTAAACGCTTCGTTTGAAAATGAATAGTGCGCACAGAATTTTGACATTTTCCATAGACTATTATGGAAACGCAAAACGCATGCCTTTTGGCATGAAAACGCTGCTGCTCAAAACACAGGTGAAAACGCAACGTGCGGACATAGCCTAAAAATTGCAGTGTGCCCATGGGGCCTAACATTATCTGTGCTGTCAGCTATTCTTGATGTCTCTATCTATAGGTCAATATCACTTTACAGTCACCAACAAAATGGCTTCACATTATGATCCTAAAGGCCACCCTCCCTTAAGGGCTCGTGCGCACGTTGCGTAATATCATGCATTTACGCTGCGTTGAGCACTGCAGCGTAAATGCATGCATCCTGCGTCCCCTGCACAATCTATGAAGATTGTGCATAATCTGTGCTCACGTTGCTTTTTTGAACGCAGCGATTTGGATGCTAAAATTTTGACCCAAATCCGTGCGTTCAAAAATGCAGCATGTCAATTATTTGTGCGTTTTGGATGCAGCTCCCACTCTGTCTATGGTGGGGGCAGCATCCATAGCGCATGAAATCGGCATCTATTCTGCAGATACAGTGCATCCATTACGCAGTGTTTCTGCAGTGATTTGAAGCGCACATGCGCTGTCAAATCGCTGCAGAAATTTCAGCATGTACGTGCCTACGAGCCTTTATCCTTTTGCAAATGCCCAGATGGTTAGGAGAGTTATGATTTCTGACACATGAGAGCAGATCCAGCTCACATTAACTGCAGTTATAATACGAGACGGCAGTACACTAGGTTGTCATGGCAAATTTCTGCAGCTGCTCCCCATAGTTTTTAAAAGTGGAAAATATAAAAAAAAATATGTTTCATATTTTACTCCATTAAATAAATGCTGATATTAAAAAAAATAAAAGTTAATACTTTACATATTTTTGAATTGTTGAAAACATTTTTTTTGGGGGATGATTCCTTCCCTTTAAAGGCAAAATATTTTGTACTCCGAAATTTTACCATGAAAGTCTTCCACCAAGTCCATAAAATCAAGCCCTCACTAAGGTCCGTCATTTTGCAGCAGAAATAGTTTCCACATTGCAGACAGGAGAAAGGCGCTGTAAAAATGACGTTGCCTCTTCGAATTTAAAATCTGCGCGCTCCCAAATCCTAATGGCCCCATCCATTCTGAGCCACAATATGCTTAAACCGGCATTAATGTAGCAGGGAGAGCTCACTTATCAATTTACTTGGTGTGTGCCACCAGAAGCTCAAGCTTGGCACAATGTTTTGGGTACTGAAAGGCTGTGTGCGCACGTTGCATTCTATTCCGCAGCGTGTAAGTCACTGCGTGTGCGTCTCAGAACGCAGCCGAAAAAGCTGCGTTCTGAGACGCATTCAGCAGAACGCAATGTGCAAACATTCCTGGAGAGAATTCATGTGTTCTAGATGCTTGCTCTGCCATAGATAGAGTGGGAAAAGCATCCAGAACGCACATTTTTGACAGTGCAGTCCCACTCGGCTCTGCAGCATCCCCATAGACTTGCAGTAGAGCGGGACCGCATTGTCAAAAAGAGCATGGCTGGCTGCGAGACAGTGCCGCACGATCAGAATGAACTCGGATGAACTTCACCCAACATCATTGTGATCGCGAGGCTCTGTGCGTGTGCTGCGGCTTGATTTGTGGTTACTTGTGAAGGACTCACCTGTGATCGCAAATCCCCTGAGTGACTGCAGTGAGCCGCGCGATCAGCTGTGCTTTCACTCAGGTTATTCGCGGGCACAGCTGCAGACCTCCACCTGAGGGCGGTAGCCGCCAGTAACCTCAGTGACAGCACAGCTGATCGCGCGACTCACTTCAGTTGCTGCATGGAGCTCACAGGAGCAGCGGTGTTCTACTGCCGCTCCCGTCAGCTTCTAATGTAGCAGAGCTGAAAGCGTTGTGGGATCTTGCGTGGATTACGTCGGACCTGGAGGTGTTTTTGAGGGGTTAATAAAGTGGTGAAAGAGGGTGTTTTTTTGTCTTTCATTACAAATAAAGGATGTTTTGGATGTGTGTGTTTATTTTCTTTAACTTACAGGTTAATCATGGAAGGTATCTCGGGGATACGCCTGCCATGATTGACCTGGGACTTAGTGGCAGCTATGGGCTGCCATTAACTCCTTATTACCCCGTTTGCCACCGCATCAGGGCAATTCGGGATGAGCCGGGTAGAGTCCTGGGACTGTCGCATCTAATGGATGCGGCAATTCCGGGCGGCTGCTGGCTGATATTGTTAGGCTGGGGGGCTCCCCATAACATGGAGCTCCCCATCCTGAGAATACCAGCCTTCAGCCGTGTGGCTTTACCCTGGTTGGTATCCAAATTGGGGGGACTACACGTCGTTTTTTTTTTAATTATTTATTTATTTTTTTACTGCTCGAATAGACACGCCCACCGGCGGCTGTGATTTTTGCAGTGAAACAGCTGTCACTCAGCATGGGGGCGTGTCTGACTGCAACCAATCATAGGCGCCGGTGGGCAGGGGAAGCAGGGTATACGAGATGGATTAATGAGTGGCCGGCATTTTCAAAAGAGGAGAAGCCGCCACAGTGTGAACGCCGTGCAGCGCCGCGCCGGTGATCGAGGATCAGTGAGTATGAGAGAGGGGGTGGGAAGGAGAGACCGATATCGACAGAGAAAGAGACCGACATTGACAGAGAGAGACAGCGACCGAAAGACCTGTGTTTGTTATGTCAAAAAAACATGCGAATCGCAATAAAAATGTACTGTTTAACAGTTGGGCAGCGTTTTTCTACAACTCATTGATTTCAATTGGTGTAGAACGCTGCCAAAACGGACAAAAGAATTGACATGCTGCTTTTCTAAACGCAGAGATTTTGTCAAATTTTTGACAATCAAAATGCTGCGTTTCAAAAAGCATTGTGCGCACAGATTTTGCATGATTCTCATAAACTTTGCTGGGGAAGTACAACGCATGAATTTTGTCAATGACACAGTGCAGTTGTAAACGCAGCCAAAACGCAGAAAAATACGCAACGTGCGCACATGGCCAAAAGGTAGATTTGTAATTTTCATTGTAATACCAGCTGGGAGCTGGAAAATACTTGTGGATTAAAAACAGTAAGGCTATGTGTCCACGGTAGAATGTACCTGCGGATTTTTCTGCCTGAAAATCCGCGACTTTCGCGGCAAATCCGCACCCGCGTATGGCGAAGAAGAGATATGGCAGGAGAGCATCTCAATCCCTCCCGTCTTTATCCACCACCCTTTTCAACATCCCCTTTAGGGTTTTAATAAAGCGCTCGACCAGACCGTCAGTCTGAGGGTGATACACTGAGGTACGCAGGTGGGATATTTTTAAAAATTTTCATAGTTCTTTGAGTATATGAGACAAAAAGGGGGTCCCCTGATCTGTAAGTATCTCTTTCAGAATGCCTGTGCGAGAAAACATGTTAAAAGGTCCTTTGAAATTGCTTTTGCATTTCGTAACGGTACAGCCTCTGGATAACGGGTGACGTAATCCAGTACCACCAAAATGTATGGATGACCCCTGGCAGATTTAACTAATGGACCGACTATATCCATTGCTATTCTCTCAAAGGGCACCTCTATTATTGGCAAGGGTACAAGGGGGCTTCTAAAATGTGTCATAGGCGCAGTCAACTGGCATATAGGACAGGACTGACAGTACTCAGTTACATCTCCCACCAGACCCGGCCAAAAGAAACGTTGCAGAATACGGTCTTTTGTCTTTTCTCCAGCCAGGTGGCCCCCCAAGGGATGTTTATGTGCCAGGTCTAAAACCACCTGACGAAAAGATTTTGGTACCACTAGCTGTTCCACCACCACTCCTCGCATCTTGTCAATGTGGTACAGCATGCCCTGTTGCACTTCCATATGTGGAAACTCATTTTGAGCCCCTGGGTACACTGGGTTTGGTGTTGAGCGGTCCCCAAATTATCACGGGCCACCTCAAGACCTGGCATCTCTATAACATCCTCTAGCTTGTCCGCCTCGCCCGCAAACACAGCCACAGAGAGTCTACAGATTCTGGAGCTACCCCTGTAGTGTGCCCCCCATCATCTTGCTCCAGTGGCTCAGAGGCTAGTCCCAGGGTATCATTCACCAGTTTTTCTTCAACCAGGGTGTTCACACCATTTTTAACGTTCCACAAGTCCCAGAATAAGGGATAGTCTCTCCCCAGGATTACACTATGCCACATTGTCTTTACGATTACCGCCTGATGTCTTTTGGCCCCCAAAGGTGTGGCAAGAGTTACACAGGCTGTGGGGTAGTTTTTAGTATCGCCATGTATGCAACTAATGCCCACAGTTGAATCTGTTATTGCTCCAGGGTCCACCAAGCTAGCATGTACCAAGGTTACTTGACTGCCAGAGTCTAAGATGGCATTGACACTATAGCCATTGACCTCAATGCAACACACATGTTGTTCATTTCCCGTGAGGATCTCCGCAGCACAGACTGACCGTACATATAATGACAGACACCTTGCAGTGTTACAGTCCATCGGCTCTGTAGTTAATGAGCAGTTAACAGCTACGTGGCCGAGCCCACAACATCACCAACACTGTATAGGCCCTTGCCTCTGAGTTGGGGACCTCAGTCTGGGCCTGCTGACTTGCTGAGAAACCACACCACTATCATAGTCCTTTGGGGACCTGCTACCCCTAGTTGCAACATTTTATTCTTTTGAGAAAGGAGTAGTTTTAGCAGGACTTTCAGGCGATTTCCTAGAACCCCAGCAAGGTGAAAGCATCCCCTGGAGTAGGCTTTCAGAAGCGCTGTAATGCTCGACCATGTTCACCAACTGGTCAGCGCTGGTTGGGCCACCTTGTCTGACCCACCTCTGGATCTTAGCCGGTTAGGATCGCAGGTACTTGTCTAGGACAACACATTCCACCATCTGTGCTGGCGTCAGAGTTTCTAGTTGCAGCCATTTTTTCACCAGATGGATGATGTCATGCATTTGTGAACGAGCTGGCTGATGTGCCACAAAAGTCCATAGATGTACCCTCTGTGCCCGTACATGTGTGTTTACTCCCAGCCTTGCCAGGATTTCGCCTTTTAGTTTAATATAGTCCATAGCATCAGCTCCACTTAGATCATAATATGCCTTTTGCGGATCTCCGATCAGGAATGGAGCAACTACTTCAGCCCATTTGTCCACCGGTAAGCGTTCACGTTCTGCAATACATTCAAGCATTGCCAGCTATGCTTCCACTACATCAGCAGCAGTCATTTTAAGTAATGTCTTTTGTACGGCTTTCTGCGCACTGGCAGAGCTTTGTGCACGATCCTCCGCGTCTCGTGGCTGCTAAACCAAAGACTCCTTTATTGCATTTAACTGCTCTTGGTGCATTTGGTGCTGCTGCTCCAGCGCCTTCTGGAGGTAAGTATTGGTCTGTTGTTGCTGGATATTGGCCTGTTGTTGGTTAATGTTGACCTGCACCAACTGTTTCAGCAGCTCCTCCATATTGCTGGTCTCTTGGCTCTTCAGCAGCACAGAAGCTTTCAGCCAGGACATCAACAAGAGACAATGCCCATAGAGCGGTTTATCTGCAGTCACAGTCCAATAGCCACTAATGCCCGCATTCGAGACACCATTTGTGAGATTTGTATAGCTCAGCTGGGATCTTTGCTTTGGTCCAAGCGAGTAGCTATGGAGTCACAGATGACAGCGGCAGACTGGCAGGTTCTACACAGGTATGACCACTGCTGTGTTTATTGTGTACACTTAGGGCGCTTTCACACTTGCGTTCAGCGCAATCCTCCCCTATGGAGAATAGTGTAGTCCGTTAACGCACTGCGCTATTCTCCATTGACTTATATTGCCGACGCACTGTAACACAAGTGTCTGCGTTGCATCCGCTGGACGACGCTGAGTCATTATTTTGACGCAGCGTCGGGCGGAGGGAATGCTGCATGTAGCGTTTTTTGGGTCGTTAAAATATCGCACCCTGATGGATCCCTTTTGAATCCGCCAATGTGTCTAATGATTGTCTACGGGGGCGGATTCCTCCGCAATGCACTAAGCGGCGGAATCCGCTGACGGATCCCGTCACATTCTACTGCGCATGCTCAGCATGTCCAGCAGAACGATCTAAATCGTTTAAAATCACTCCTGGTCTCTCTCCTCCCTTAATCCTACTCATCGATCACCGGTGCGGTGCTGCACAGCTGTCACACTGCTCTGGCAGCTTCTCCTGCTTTTGAAAATGCCGGCCGCTCATTATTCAATCTCGTATTCTCTGCTTCCCTTGCCCACTGGCGCCTATGATTGGTTGCAGTCAGACACGCCCCCATGCTGAGTGACAGCTGTCTCACTGCAACCAATCAACAGCCGCCAGTGGGCGAGTCTATATCGTGCAGTACAATAAATAAAATAATTGAAAAAAAACGGCGTGCGGTCCCCCCTAATTTTGATACCAGCCAAGATAAAGCCACACGTCTGAAGGCTGTTATTCTCAGGATGGGGAGCCCCCCAGCCTAAAAATATCAGACAGCAGCGACATGGAATTGCTGAATCCATTAGATGCGACAGTCCCGGGACTCTACCCGGCTCATCCCGAATTGCCCTGGTGCGATGGCAATCGGGGTAATAAGGAGTTAATGGCACTCCATAACTGCCACTAAGTCCTAGGTTAATCATGGCAGGCGTCTCCCCGAGATACCTATACAATGATTAACCTGTAAGTGAAAGTAAATAAACACATACACCCGAAAAAATACTTTATTTGGAATAAAAGACAAAAAAAACACCCTCTTTCACCACTTTATTAAAATCCCCAAATACCTTTCCATGTCCGACGTAATCCATGAGGTCCCGCGATGCATCCAGCTCTGCTACATGAAACTGACAGGAGCGGCAGTAGAACACTGCCGCTCACTGTGAGCTCCACGCAGCAACTGAAGGGAGTCGTGCTGTCAGCGGGGACGTCACAGAGATAGTGCCGGCGTGTGTGGAGATGATGGGTGAGTTAGTGCCTGCGTGTGCAGTGATGATGGGTGCGGTAGTGTCGGGGTGTGAGCTGTGATGATGGGTGCGGTAGTGCCTGCGCGTGTGCGGTGATGATGGGTGCAGCAGTGTCGGGGGGTGTGTGGTGATGATGAGTGCGGTAGTGTCAGGGTGTGAGCGGTGATGATTGGTGCGGTAGTGCCTGCATGTGTGCGGTGATGATGGGTGCAGTAGTGTCGGGGTGTGAGCTGTGATAATGGGTGCAGTAGTGTCTGGGTGTGAGCTGTGATAATGGGTGCAGTAGAGTCTGGGTGTGAGCTGTGCTGATGCGTGCAGTAGTGCCGGGGTGTGTGCGGTAATGATGGGTGCGGTAGTGCCGGGGTATGTGCTGCGATAATGGGTGCGGTAGTGTCGGGGTGTGAGCGGTGATGATGGGTGCGGTAGTGCCGGGGTGTGTGCGGTGATGATGGGTGCAGTAGTGTCGGGGTGTGAGCTGTGATGATGGGTGCAGTAGTGTCGGGGTGTGAGCTGTGATGATGGGTGCAGTAGTGTCGGGGTGTGTGCGGTGATGATGGGCGCAGTAGTGTCAGGGTGTGTGCGGTGATGATGGGTGCAGTAGTGTCGGGGTGTGAGTGGTGATGATGGGTGCAGTAGTGTCAAGGTGTGAACGGTGATGATGGGTGCAGTAGTGTCGGGGTGTGTGCGGTGAGGATGGGGGCTGTAGTGCCTGCATGTGCTGTGATGATGGATGCTGTAGTGCCTGCGTGTTCTGTGATGATGGGGGCTGTAGTGCCTGCGTGTGCTGTGATGATGGGGGCTGTAGTGCCTGCGTGTGCTGTGATGATGGGGGCTGTAATGCCTGCGTGTGCTATGATGATGGGGGCTGTAGTGCCTGCGTGTGCTGTGATGATGGGGTCTGTAGTGCCTTCGTGTGCTGTGATGATTGGGGCTGTAGTGCCTGCGTGTGCAGTGATGATAGGGGCTGTATTGCCTGCATGTGCTGTGATGATGGAGGCTGTAGTGCCTGCCTGTGGTCTCTCTCTCTCGGCTAAAAAAACCAACTTAACGCAACGCGTTATTTCACAGGAATACGTTGCCTTTATTATCACACTATTTGCAAGGCATCCATCTAATGCGTCACACAACGCACTGTGACGGATGCCAAATGACGCAAGTGTGAAAGCGCCCTTATCTCTCAGTGTTACACATTCAAAAACAGGAAAATAAATGTGTCGCGGACGGGTGTCGCCTCCGCTGCGGCGACCGGGGCTGCTCGAGGGGTGCTTGGATCCGGGATCATGTCCTGGGCTCGAGTGGTGGCCGGACCCGGGGCTCGTGCAACCGCCCGTCCACGCACACAGTGAAAAGGGGAGGTATTTACAGGTGAGATTGTCTGTGATGCCACCTGTGGATTGCGATGATGGGATGGTGGCACAGCTGCTGCCTGGTATGGGGGTGCCCGGGGCTGATGGAGCGGGGCAGCAAGGTGGAATCCCCTCCACGGGTAGGGGAGGTGTAGTCCCATGGCCCGGTTGTGGCGTAAGGAGCAGGGCTGGGACGTTGTCGGCAGTTTGGACCGGGTGACACCGGTGTACTCACGATTACGAATAATCCACACAGAGTCTGTACTGTAAACCAAGGCCGGATGCCGGTTGCCTCTGGAGGGGTGTGCTGGTCCCGCACACGGGTTAGCAATGTAGGGGCCCTTCCTCCTGCACTTGTGTCTTGTCGTGTGTGGATTAACCCGCCTGGAACGGGAGAAATCCACTCCCCTGCAGCTTTGGATGCAGAGGGAGCCATTGCCCACACACGCTGACCCGTGGGACTTCAATGGGTTCTTGGCGGACACCCTGTCCCCCGTGTTGGGCTTCCGGTCTGCTCTATATGGGCTGCTTTCTTCGGGAACAAGGCCTGATACCTTGTCCCACTAGTCAATTAACAAGGGGCTTGAAGCTTGCCTCGTCTTAGGGTCCAGGTACCCCGCCCGTGCATGGCCTCCAGACCGGATTCCCGTTGTTGGTACTGGCGGGCTACAACCCTGCCCCAGTCCACTTCAGGTCTCCCGCGACCGAATCTCCATCGCCTGTGGCCCTACAATGCTGTCTGCGACCTAGTCGGTCCTCCCGTGGTCCAAGGGCTCCAACCCTGACCACACTGCACTTCAGCTCCTGTCACCGACTCCCAACTTCACTCCACTCTACTTCAACTCCACTCCTACTGAACTAACTGGTTCCCGCCCCGTGTCACCTCAAGACCCCTAGGTGGGCGTTCCCATCCGCCTGGTCCCGCCCACTGGTGTGTCCTGGTTGTCATGGGGAGGCAACTAGCATTTGTAGCTGGTGTTCCCATGTGTGGAAAGTGTGGTGTAGATTCCCAAGGAGGAGGTGATTCCTGTACCCTTTTTGGGGGGTACAGTCATCTGTGACTACCTGGTTTTGCCAGGGCGTCACACTCCCCCTTGGTAAAACAGCCCGTCCGCGGGCTGTCCGGCACCAGTATTAATTTTTTTCAACATCTAGAAAAAAAGGTAAAACATAAATAACATTGGAACGGTAGAACCTTAGAACATTTCTTCCCTTCATGGAAGGCACATATCTTAAACGTTACTTTAACGATGTCCATCTACCCCTTTTTCCTTTGTTCCGCCACCCAAAACACCTGTACCCTCCCTTGGTGTCACCGCTTGTCGGGTGTTCTACACCATTCCGGGTTTTGGTGAGTGTCTGTGTCCGGGTCAAAGTTCCGCACCCTGTATCACCCCAAAGAGTCCCTTGGGCCGGAACCCTTTCGCCTGCAGGGTAGTCAGCGGTTTCCGTGGTGACTGGGCCTTGGCCGACTCCACCGCAGGCCCTTCCTCCAACCGTCCTCTCCAGCGGGTGCCGCCTCCTGGCGGTCAGTAACAAGAAGGTAGATGGGGGGGTTATTTACTTGACCCAAGAAAGTTTTTGGGGTGATGTCGCCACTCCTGACACCATGGTCCATTTTTAACTGTTAACTGGCTGAAATAAAACTTTGTTTTCAAACAACTGTAGGAGAAAGGCAGCCGGGAACAGCTACCTTACTTCTTTTCTTCATACAAGAAACGGTGGGAGGCGAGGCAGGGGTTTCGTTGACTACCACACACTTCTTCACATCAAGGGCAAACCACCCTCGCTCTCCGCAATGCCGGGTGTAGCTTACCATGTCCCCTGCCTCCAGATTTCGGTCTGGGTGGCCGGTAGGCAGGTGAGGGACCACATCCCTCCGGGACACAAATATCTCTGCTTCTAGTCCAGGTTCATAAATGAGACCCAATCCCTTCTGGGGGTCAAAGTAGTGGAGCTGCCCATGGTATGTCGGGCCCCTGACCCAGAAGATGGCTTGACGCAGGTTGTCCTTTTCTTTATAGGTGCGGGCCAGCACCTCAGCCTTACAGTTCTCACGGGCGGCTATTTCCTGGCGTAGCTACCGTTGCTGCCGCTCCCAATACGGGGCACGGGTTCCGTGCTCTGCCTCCTGCTCGGGTGTCAGGCCCACTCGGATGCCCTCGGCGCCGGCGATGACCGGACTCTCTCTCTGCCGTGGGCCCCATCGCTCAGTGGCCTGCTCCTCCTCTCAGCAGGTGCATGCCCGCTGTTCCACAGCCGGGACAGAATATTTTGGAGCGGCCGGCACCGTGGGCCAGACAGACTTCTGGTCAGGCTCCGCCTCCGCTGCGGCCGGGCGGACTGCCAGAGCCGTCATCATCTCTGTTGCAGCCGGGCGGACTGCTGGAGCCGTCGCTATCTCTGTCGCAGACGGGCGGACTTCCGGGGATGACGTTATCGGGGCTGCGGCCTGGCTCTGGGCCAGATGGGATGTCGTCAGGGTTGCGGCCTGGCTCGGGGCCGAGATGGGTGCTGGGTCGGTGGTGCAGGCAAGGTCCGAGGTCCCCATTGCTGGGGCCTCCTTCTGACACAAGACGGGTTCCGCTGCCGGTGCTGAGGGTAGCGGGCCGATCAGGGGCTGGCCACGGACACGGGCGGCGAGGGAGGCAACGTGGCGGACGGAGGCAGGCCAGACCCCTCAGCTGAGATGTCCAGTTCCTGAGGAACATGGGGGCATGGGTCACTGCTTACTCGCTCCTCCGAGGCCATCTCCATCCCGGACAGCTGCAGCCATTAATTTCGGTGGTTCACCGCATCATGATGAAATGTGCCTGGGCCTGGATTCTTCGGCACATCCTCTCCGTCTGCGCTTCAATCCAGTCGGCGGTCCCGGGAACGGGCCTCTCCACATTCTGGTTGTTGGACCCCTGAGACATCCTGCCGCTTGCTTGTCCAGGAATGGGATTTGGCAAAGTCCTGGTGTCCCTGCCCTTTATCCTCTTGGTTTACATGCCGCTCCCCCTTGGTTTTCAACAGCAGTCTCGCGAGACCCACTGTCCTTTGCGACTTCCTGCTTTGGGAGTCACTTGGTTCCGCCCGCATTATTAGGGGGCGGGGCTTCGGCTTCGCGCCTTTTTTGGGGAAGAAGATGACACTGTTGTTGTTTTGGCGCCAAAGATGGCAGCAAGATGGCAGCAGTTCAAGATTTTGGAACGTTTCATGGATTTTGAAGCAAGGCGCACGGCATCTACCGATGGGGTAAGAATCATATTTGTGACTCCAGGTTTTGTGTTGTCGCGGACGGGTGCCGCCTCCGCTGCGGCGACCGGGGCTGCTTGAGGGGCGCTCGGATCAGGGATCATATCCTGGGCTCAAGTGGTGGCCGGACCCGTGGCTCGTGCATCCGCCCATCCTCTCACACAGTGAAAAGGGGAGGTATTTACAGGGGAAATTGTCTGTGACACCACCCGTGGATTGCGGTGATGGGATGGTGGCAACCCCGCTGCCTGGTTTGGGGTGGCCCGGGGCTGATGGAGTGGGGAAGCAAGGTGGAATCCCCTCCATGGGTAGGGGAGGTGTAGTCCCGAGGCCCGGTTGTGGCGTAAGGAGCAGGGCTGGGACGTTGTCGGCAGGTTGGACCGGGTGACAGTGCTGTAGTCACGATTATGAATAATCCACACAGAGTCTGTACTGTAAACCAAGGACGGATGCCGGTTGCCTCTGGAGGGGTGTGCTGGTCCCGTACCCAGGTTAGCAATGTAGGGGCCCTTCCTCCTGCACTTGTGTGTTGTGGTGTGTGGATTAACCCGCCTGGAACAGGAGAAATCTGCTCCCCTGCAGCTTTGGACACAGAAGAAGCCGTTGCCCGCAGACGCTGACCCGTGGGACTTCAATCGGTTCTTGGCGGACACCATGTCCCCCGAGTTGCGCTTCCGGTCTGCTCTATCTGGGCTGCTCTGTTCGGGAACAAGGCCTGGTACCTTGTCCCGCTGGTCAATTAACAAGGGGCTTGAAGTTTGCCTCGTCCTAGGGTCCAGGTACCCCGCCCGTGCACAACCTCCGGACCAGATTCCCGTCGTCGGTACCGGCGGGCTACAACCCTGCCCCAATCCACTTCAGGTCTCCCGTGACCGGATCTCCGTCGCCTGTGGCCCTAAAATGCAGTCTGCCACCTAGTCGGTCCTCCCGTGGTCCAAGGGCTCCAACCCTGACCACACTGCACTTCAGCTCCTGTTACCGAATCCCAACTTCACTCCACTCTACTTCAACTCCACTCCTACTGAACTAACTGGTTCCCGCCCCGTGTCACCTCAAGACCCCTAGGTGGGCGTTCCCATCCGCCTGGTCCCGCCCACTGGTGTGTCCTGGTTGTCATGGGGGGCGACTAGGATTTGTGGCTGGTGTTCCCATGTGTGGAAAGTGTGGTGTAGATTCCCAAGCAGGAGGCGATTCCTGTACCCTTTTTGGGGGGTACAGTCATCTGTGACTACCTGGTTTTGCCAGGGCATCACAAATGTCTAAGGCTGTCTGGCCACTAACTAACAACAGAATGCTAACTATAAAATAAACCTATGTAACAAACAAAACAGTATTCTCTTACTGTGTCGGTTCCTCAGCACAGCAAGCGGAGGTATTGAGTCTCAGCATCAGCAGCCATGAGCCTGTACTGCTCTCCTCAGCAGTCTCAGTCTACTGAATGCCTCCTGATTATTTCAGCTGATCTGCTGAGGAATCAAAACCTGGACTTAATGTGGAGAAGGGAGCAACCAGTCCCACTGCCATTCCTACTGATTACTCCAGGAAAAATCGAGCCCAAAATTACACTGAAATAAACAGCCTTCAGTGACTAACTTATTGCTGAGCCAGATCTGACTTTCCCAGCTTTTGCCAGCCTATTTGCATGGGCTGACTGCTCCACAATCAGTACATGGAGGCATATGAAATGAACTGAGGGGAAACATACCTGTTCTCTAGTACTTCTCCCCTCGGCATCTCACACTATGCTAGTGTTTACAGGGACAGTTAGACAGGGATTAGCAGTATGCACCCAGAACTGCTTGTGGTTATGGTTGCATACTGCACCTGACATGTTCCCTTTAACAGGCTTAAGGAGAATAATCTATATGTGAACGTACCCAAGGGCTCCTTCGAGGTTGAGGAGATTTGTAATTTTATCATCCACTGGATTCCGCATGAACCCTGCTAAGCGCCAGGCTGTACAGGATTGGGTCCAACACAAAAACCTGAAAGCCCTTCAAAGATTTTTGAGGTTTGCTAATTACTATAGGAGGTTTAATAAGGGTTTTTCTAAACTTGTCAAACCCCTTACTGACCTTACCCAAAAGGAAGCGGATGTTTGTAAATGCGGGCCTGTGGCTACTAGGGCATTTTCCTGCCTCAAGGAGGCATTTACCTGTGTTCTGGTTCTAGTTTAGCCTGACTTCGATAGACCATTTCTAGTGGAGATAGATGTTTCAGAAAATGCAGTACTATCCCAGGGGTCTGCGGCTCTCACTCACCTTCAGCCCTGCGCCTTCTTTTTGAGAAAATTTTCATCCATCGAGTTAAATTGTTATGTTGGTATCCGGGAATTGCTAGCCATTAAATGGGCTCTTGAAGAGTGGAGACAATTTTTGGAGGGGACTAGACACTCTTTTGTGATACTCACGGACCATAAAAATGTAATTTATTTAGAAAATGCCAAGAGGCCTAACCCAAGGCAGGCTAGATGGGCCTTATTTTTTTCACGTTCTCATTTTTTCCTGTCCTGTCCAATGGGAGGAGGTTCCCCTGTCGCACTTTTTCCCCAGTGATGGTAGTTGCTATCACTAATGTGGAATGGGAGATTTTGAAGTCACAGCATTTGGCCCCCTCTGATACCCCATGGGACAGATTGTTTGAGCCTGTTAGCTTCAGACTCCGTTTTATTCAGAACTGTCACAATTCTGCATTGGCCGGTTACATGGGGGTTAAGAGTACCATGCATTTGGTTAAACAGGTGTATTGGTGGCCCGCGCTAGGCCTGGATGTTGAGGCCTTTGTTCAAGCCTGTGAGGTGTGTGCCAGGAGTAAAGTTCCATAGTCTGCCCAATGGATTTCCTTACTGATCTTCCGGCCTCTAAAGGGAATGACTGTCATCTGAGTAATTGTTGACTGCTTCTCTCGCCAGTGCCATCTTATTCCTCTGAGTCAATTACCATCAGCTCAGGACATGGTGGATCAATAATGTGATCAGGTTGCACGGTGTTCCTGTTAATATTGTGATCAAGGTTCACAGTTTATCTCCACGTTTTTGAAGGCTTTCTGTAGTCGGATTAGAACAGAATTAATCATTCTCCTGAGCATATCATCCCCATACCCTTTCAGAGTGGACTAACCAGTCATTAGAGACATGAGTTACTTCTGTTCCAATAATCAGGGGGTTTATTTACCTTTAGCGGAGTTTGCACTCAATATTAGGCATCATGAGTCTTTGTGTACCTCTTTTGCAACTTTGGTTTTGATCCCAGGTCTCCAGTGTTTTTCCGGGGGTGGGAAGTGAGTTCTGGGGTGTCTGAGACCACCAATAGGTTAAAAACTTGGAGGGGATTTGCAGACAGCTTGAGAAAGCGTCTACATCACAGAAGGATGCGGTGGATAGGCACCGGTCTCAGGAGGAGAAGCTGGTAGTTGGGAATCTGGTGTGGGTATCCACAAAAAAACCTTAAGCACAAGGTACCCTGTCCCAAGCTTGGGCCTCAATTTATTGGGCCTTTTCCCATCCTGGAGGTGGTCAATCCAGTCACCTTTAGAGTAAAGCTCCCTGCCAGTATCTGAATCCCTAATATCTTTTATAGGTCCCTTCTTAAGAAGGCTAAAAGACAGATCACACCTCACCTTCCCCCATGCCCGGTCCTTGTGAATTGTCAGGAGGAGTTTGAAGTCGAGCAGAGTGTTGATTCCAGAAAGGTACAGAATTGGGTCCAAAATGTGATCTACTGAAAGGGATATGGTCCAGAGGAGAGGTCGTGGGTTCCGAGGTGAGATATCCACGCTAATAAACTTATTGCTGACTTCCATAAAAGGTTTCCTGGCAAACTGGGTGCTGAGAGTTAGGAGGTCTCTCCTCAAGAGGGGGGTACTGTCAGGTCTGGTGGTTCTGCACCTGAGTGGGTCCGTCGTGCTCCTACGTGTACTCTGGCTCCCCGGAGCTTGCACTAGTGCAGGTTCTGACCGAGCACGTCGTACCCTGGGAGCAATGTTGTCACTCAGGGGCCCTGGGATGCTGGGTCCCCTAGTGTGAGCTGTTGCCAGTGGATACGAGATGCTGTATCCTCTGAGTTGTATCCTCTGAGTTGGTCCAAAGATTAGAGTTAGGGACAGTGAGGTTAGAAGGACCCATTCAACTCCTGGCAATTGATAAAACACTGCTGCCTCAAAACCTCATTCGGTTTGCTACAGAAAAATTTACTCTGGTGATCGGGTCTCAGCATTCTGAAACTATTTCTTGTTTTGTAATGGCCAATCTCCCTGCTGGATTAGTGTTGGGGTATCCATGGTTAATGTTACATAATCCCGTTATTGATTGGGAGTGTCGTACCATAGTCAAATGGAGTCCTGCTTGTCATAAAAGGTGTTTACAATCTGTACTTGTGTTCTCCGTAAGTCCTGAGGGTCTTCCGGAATACCTGAGGGACTACGGAGACGTATTCTCGGAAACAGAGGCCGAGGTTTTTCCGCCTCATCGCCCATATGACTGTGCCATCGATTTGCTTCCCATTACCAAATTGCCCAAGGCCCGTTTATATCACCTCTCGGGTCCAGAATGGGCTGCTATGAAATCATACATATCTGATAATATACGTAAAGGGCATATCCATCCTTCTTCTTCCCCTGTGGCCACTGGGTTCTTTTTTGTAAAGATGAAGGACGGAGGATTAAGGCCATATCTCGATTTCCGAGAATTGAACAAAATTACTGTGAAAAAAACGTATCCACCTCCACTCATCCCTAATGTCTACAACCAACTCTCTGAAACCCGGTGGTTTACCAAACTAGACCTCAGGGGGGCCTATAATCTTATCCGTATTAGAGAAGGGGATGAGTGGAAAACGGCCTTTCTGACGTCAGAGGGGTTATTTGAGAATTTGGTGATGCCTTTTGGTCTAACAAATGCTCCTGCGGTGTTTCAAAATTTCATCAATGATATCTTCTTTGATTTTCTTGGTCGTTTTGTGGTCATCTATCTCGATGACATTTTGATTTATTCTGCCGATAGGGATACGCATATTACGCATGTTCGCTCAGTATTACAGAGATTACGTGATAACCATCTGTTTGCCAAGCTTGAAAAATGTGTTTTCTCTGTTCAGGAAATAGCCTTTTTTGTTTTTACTCCTTTCTCGTGATGGGTTTAAAATGGACCCAGGAAAGGTGCAGGCTATCGTGGATTGGGTGCAACCCAGGGATATCAAGGCGCTACAACGCTTTTTGGGTTTCGCAAATTATTATCGAAGGTTCATTAAGGGGTTTTCTCAAATTGCCAAGCCATTGACTGACCTTACACGGAAAGGGGCAGATCTGCAGAACTGGTCACAAACGGCTGTCCAGGCTTTTCTTGAGTTAAAGGACCGGTTCATGTCCGCCCCGGTCCTGGTACAGCCTGACCTCGAGGCGCCGTTTATTGTGGAGGTGGACGCCTCAGAGGTGGGGGTGGGAACTGTTCTCTCTCAGGGCCCTGCTACTCTGACTAATCTGCGACCATGTGCATTCTTCTCCAAGAAAGTCACTCCGGCTGAGAGGCATTATGATGTGGGTAACCGTGAATTATTGGCGGTAAAGTTGGCATTTGAAGAATGGAGGCATTTTTTGGAGGGTGCTGTTCACCGTATTACTGTCATCACTGATCATAAAAACCTTGCGTATATTGAGTCCGCCAAGAGATTGACGCCTCGACAAGCGAGGTGGGCTCTTTTTTTTTTCTAGATTACATTTTTGTATTACTTTTCAGCCGGGGTCTAAAAACGTGAGGGCAGATGCACTGTCCCGTAGTTTGGACCTGGTGTCACCTCCCGAGCATCCTTCCTCCATTCTTCCGCGAGGGGTGGTGGTCGCTACCTTGTCATCCAAGTTAGAGGCTGAGGTCAGGGAGGCTCAGCTCCATCTTCCGCTCCAGACACTAAACTGTTTGTCCCTTTGCACCTCCGGATACGAGTACTTCAAGATTTCCATGAGTTCGTACTTAGCGGCCATCCTGGAATTACAGCCACTCGCAAGGCTGTTGCTCGACTGTTTTGGTGGCCATCTCTTCACTCAGATGTTGCTGGGTTTGTGTCTGCCTGTGCTACATGTGCCCGTGCTAAGGTATGTCGTAACCGGCTGGCCGGGGAACTGGTTCTATTACCTGTTCCTGAAAGACCATGGACCCACTTGTCCATGGATTTCATTACGGACCTCCCTGTCTCAAATGGTATGACTGTGATGTGGGTGGTGGTGGATCGTTTTAGTAAACAGGCACATTTTGTTCCCCTCTCCGGTCTACCTAATGCTGCGGCCCTTGCCAACCACTTTATTGACCAGGTGGTTCAGTTCCATGGGTTGCCCCTGAATGTTGTGTCTGACAGGGGGGTACAATTCATTTCTCGGTTTTGGAGGGCCTTGTGCAGGCGGTTGGGAATTGAGTTGTCCTTCTCGTCCGCCTATCATCCCGAGTCCAATGGGCAGATGGAGAGGACGAATCAGACCCTTGAGCAAATCCTGCAGTGCTTGGTTTCTGCTCAGCAGGAGGATTGGTGTACGTTTTTGCCCCTTGCGGAGTTTGCATTCAATAGCAGAGTCCATCAGTCTACGGGGACTTCTCCCTTCTTCTGTAATTACGGGTTTCACCCTCACTTCGGGACCTTCTCTAGAATGGATTCAGGGTGTCCAGGGGCCGAGTCAGTCGTTCAGCATCTGGGGGAGGTGTGGAAGGAGGTACGACGGTGTATCGAGACGCTCAACAGTCCCAGAAACGCCAAGCGGACAAATGCCGTTCTCTGGGACCCCCCTTTCAAGTGGGGGACAAAGTGTGGCTGTCCACTCGGAATATTAGGCTTAGGGTTCCGTCTGCTAAGTTGGGTCCTAAGTTTATAGGACCCTATGAGATCATTGAAGTGATCAACCCGGTGGTCTTTCGGTTACAACTGCCCCAGACCTTGCGTATTCCTAACGTATTTCATACCTCCTTGCTTAATCCATTTGTTCTATCTGTGGTGGATTCTCAGACGCCCCCGGCTCCAATATTTGTGGACGGTGAGGAGGAGTACGAGATCCAGCATATTATCGATTCTCGTTGGGTTCCTAGTTCCCTCCAGTATCTGATCCATTGGAAGGGTTACGGTCCGGATGACAGGACCTGGGTGCCGGCTCGATCCGTGCGGGCCGATCGGTTGATTGCGGCTTTCCACCGGAAATATCCTGGGGGTCCGGTGCCCCCCCTTGAGGAGGGGGTACTGTCATGGTTCGCCTCCCCGTCCACATGGCTAGGGGGTGGAGCCTTCTCTCGGGCCTCACTTCCGGACCTTGGATGCCTTAAAAGCTGACATTTCCAGTGAACCAGTGCCGGCTATAAGCTTAGCACTGCTTTGCCTGTGATTGCTGGTCCTGTGAGTGATATCCTGATTAGAGATGAGCGAACCGGTCGCGGTTCGGCTCGAGCTTGGTTCGCCGAACGGAGGTCTCGTTCGAGTTCGGTTCGGCGAACTGGTTCGGCGAACCGCTCGAACCCCATAGGAAACAATGGGAGGCAATCACAAACACATAAAAACACGTTATAAATGTACACATACAGTTAATAAACATTGCCATATCACTTACCGGTCCCCGGGATGCGTCCTGCACTCTGTCTCCTGCCGCTATTCCTCCCGATAATCGCTGCGTCTTCCCGGTAACCAGCAGTGATGACAGGACCTACGTGATGTTGTCAAAATAGCATGTGACCAGTCACGTGTCTGTTATCTCATTGGCTACAGACTGGTCACATGGCTAGACGTCATGGCCTGTCCTAGGTCCTGTCAGTGCATCTCTCCAGTACGCGGTGATTGTTTGTGTATCTCCGTGTACTGGTGAGATGCTCTGGCACACGGTCGGTTTCCCGGTCTGCTTCTCTGTTCCCTTATTCACCGGCTGCCACAGCCGGTTAATAACGGAGATCACCGTTGCTATAGCAACTCGCCTGTCAATGGTGACATCACCGCTATTCAGCACGGAGCCTCTGATCACTCAGGCTGCACGGGAAGCAGCGTCCTTTCTCACATGCACCGCTGCTGATGTAGCAGAGCTGAATGTGTTGAAGGAGAAAGAAGACAGAAGACCATGGATCGTGGAGGGATAAAAGGGAGTAATACACATGGAGTCTGTAATGTGTCTGTGTATTTATTTCTATTAAATTATTTTAACTGTGCGTGGTGTCTTTTTTTTAACCCTTTATTATAGATTCTTAATGGCCGGGTCAAACTTGCCTGATATTAAGAATCTCTGGCTTAATACTAGCTAGTAATACAAAGCCAGTATTAACTCATGATGATTACTCAGCAAGCCACCCGGCTTCAGGGCTGCTGGAAGAGTTGGCTACAGCGCCAGATAATGGCGCTTCTATGAAAGCGCCATTTTCTGGGGCGGCTGCGGATTGCAATTCGCAGCAGAGGCGCCCAGAAACCTCGGGCTAACCTGTGCTGCGGATTCCAATCCCCAGCTGCCTAGTTGTACCTGGCTGGACACAAAAATGGGGAGAAGCCCATGTCATTTGTTTTTTAATTATTTCATGAAATTCATGAAATAATTAAAAAAAGGGTTTCCCTATATTTTAAATTCCCAGCCGGGTACAAATAGGCAGCTGGGGGTTGGGGGCAGCCGTACCTGCCTGCTGTACCTGGCTAGCATACAAAAAGATGGAGAAGCTCACGTCATTTTTTTTTTTTTTAGTTTTTTGGCAAAAAAAGTAAAAAAATGCTTTTCTGGATTTTCCATTGCCAGTGAAGGTAACACCAAGCAGTGGGGGTTGGCAGCCAGTAGCTGCTTGGATTACCCATAGCTAGCAATACAAAAAATGCAGCGGGAGCCCATATTTTTTTTTTTTAATTATTTATTTAAATAACTAAAAAAAAAAGTGCTTCCGTGTATTTTGATTGCTAAAAATAAATCATTAAAAAAATGACGTAGCGCTCCGCGGTATTTTTGATTCTCAGCGCAGATAAAGCAGACAGCTACAGGTTGCCAGCCCATCTGCCTGGCGTTACCTTGGCTGGCAATCAAAATACAGGGAAGCCCATTAAAAAAATAGTTTAAAAAAAATGACGTGGGGTCCCCCCATTTTTGTTTGTTTTAATGTTTTGTTTATTGAAGCAAAAGAAAATAAAAATACACAATCATCAGAAATCACAGTCTTGACTAATACAATTACATTTGCATCCGACGCTTCCCATTTTAACTCTATGACTCAGATTACTTATGTGTTGTCTGAGCTTTCCAAATAATAAACTTAACCATCGGGTAGTGGGAAAGCCCGAATTAAATTAGTTGCCTGGTTTCTGTATTAATATGCAACAATTTTTAACAACAAGTATCATAGAAACTAGAAGTAGGGGGGGAGCTAGAATCCAGGAGAGCGAATTTTTATCGCATGAAATTCAGTTACGGGATTAGAGTTAGAGGGTTCAAGAGACGAAAGGAAAGGGGAAAGAGATAGAAAGGAGAGAAGAAAGGAGAGGATTTTGGTCTTAGATCCATTCAATCTGTGGCAAGGATGGTTAGACAGCTGTCATTCATCTCATTGGTGGGGGGAAGGGTGACTTACAATCCCCTATGCTGCCGTCTGCGAAGTCACTATTGAAAATTGAGGTTTAGACTTATAGGCCTGCCAAGCCTTCCAGACTTGAAGGAAAGAGAGCATATTTTGACGTGAAAGGGCTGAGAATTCTTCAACGTGATATAATTGATCGATCTTCAGCAAGAGCTGCGTGAGAGTGGGAATTTTCGTTGTGCGCCACAATTGGGCTATGAGAAGTTTACAGGCTGAGCCTACAAATGACGCCAGTTTTGAAGAAGCTTTATCTTTAGGCCAGATTGGGAAGTTCAGAAGCATTTGTCCAGGTTCCAGAACCCCCTGTTTGCCTGTGAGGTCAAATATTAACTGTGATGCCATCCGCCAGAAGGTCTGGATAATCGGACAAGTCCACCACACATGTAAATATGTTCCCTTGTCCCTCCCGCATCGCCAGCATTGATCTGAGTTGGAAGAGCTCCATGTACTAGACGAGGTGGGGACAATGTACCATCTCGCAATCACTTTAAATGAATTCTCTTGAACTCTCACACAACATGACGGACCATGTGAGGCATTGTAAATTTGGCTCGTTTGTAAATCGGTAAATGTAGTACTCAGGTCCCTTTCCCATCTTAGTATATATGCTCTCTTTACCACCAGTTTTTTTGTAAGCAGGGTATGGTACAGGTTAGAAAGAATTTTCCTGGGAGCCCGGGCTTGCATGCAAAAAGATTCAAATGCAGTTAAAGGTCTGTCGAGATGAGTATGAGGTAATAATGGATGAATCACATGTTTTAACTTTGTATGATGAAGAAATGTGAGCTTAGAGAGGCCTGGGTTCATACCCATCTCCTGTTCAGATATCAAAGAGCCGTCCACCAAAAGATCAGCTAACAGAACATTCACATTGGTCAGAAATGTGGATTTCGTGGACGCGGCTTGGTTTACATCGGCATCTAATATGTCGGAAACTTGGGTTAAAGGGGAGAGAGGCGGGGCCAATATCTCTCTGTTTTCCTTCCATTTGTGCAAGAGAGTTCTCGTAAGCTCATTTGTGAAGGATCTTTTATCCCTCTGGTTTGCAGGGGAAAGTAGCATAGCTCGTAGAGGGGTGGGGGCTAGGTATTCTTCTATAGATATCCACAATTTAGTCGGTGGGCGTCTGATCCAGTCTACCGTTCTGGAAAGGACGGCGGCTTGGTAATATAACGAAATATTGGGTAATCCCATGCCCCCCCTGTCCCTTGGGAGGTTCAATGTTTGAAAGTTGATTCTCGGTTTATGTTTGTTCCAGACGTAGTTGGAGATTAAAGAGTAAAGCGGGCTTTACACGCTACGACATCGCTAATGTGGAGTCGTTGGGGTCACGGATTTTGTGACGCACATCCGGCCGCATTAGCGATGCCGTTGCGTGTGACATCGATAAGCGATTTTGCATCGTTGCAAAACCATGCAAAATCGCTAATCGGCGACACGGGGGTCCATTCCCAATTATCGTTACTGCAGCAGTAACGAGGTTGTTCGTCGCTCCTGCGGCAGCACACATCGCTGCGTGTGACGCCGCAGGAGCGAGGAAGCTCTCCCTACCAGCCTCCCGGGCGCTATGAGGAAGGAAGGAGGTGGGCAGGATGTTACGTCCCGCTCATCTCCGCCCCTCCGCTGCTATTGGGCGGCGGTTCAGTGACGTTTCAGTGACGTCGCTGTGACGCCGCACGGACCGCCCCCTTAGAAAGGAGGTGGTTCGCCGGTCACAGCGACGTCGCCGGACAGGTAAGTATGTGTGACGGCTGTGGGCGATGTTGTGCGGCACGGGCAGCGATATGCCCGTGTCGCGCAACAGATGGGGGCGGGTACCCACACTAGCGATATCGGGACCGATATCGCAGTGTGTAAAGTAGCCTTTACACTGAGAGAGAAAAGCTGTGGGAATTGGTATGGGTAGCATTTGAAAAAGGTAAATAAACTTTGGAAGTATAATGCTTTTAATTAAATTTTTCCGACCCATCCACGAAAGGAAGGGAGCCTTCCACGAGGCTATTTGTGCGGTAAGTTTAGGAAGAAGGGGCTTGTAGTTGAGATCAAATAGGGACTTGAAGGTTTTCCCCAACTTAATGCCTAAGTATGTTATGTGACTATTTGGCCATCGAAAAGGGAACTTGTTTTGGAGAGATTTAGTAACTTTGCTGGCGATATTAATGCTTAACGCTTCTGATTTGGATAGGTTAATTTTGAAGTTAGACCAGCGGCCATATTCCTCTAATAATTTCATAAAGGCAGGGAAACCCCTCTCCGGCCTGGACATTACCACCAACAAGTCGTCGGCAAAGGCGGCGGACTTGTGGTGAACTCCCTGCAGATTAAACCCCTCAATGTCCCGGTCCTGTTGAATGGAGGTTAGCAATGGCTCCATGACCAAGACAAAGAGTAGGGGGGATAAGGGGCAACCCTGCCTTGTGCCATTTTTAATGTCAAGAGGGTCGGTGAGGGTATTGTTTATTTTAATCCTGGCCGTGGGGGTCCCCCCATTTTTGATAGCCAGCTAGGGTAAAGTAGACGGCTGTAGCCTGAAAACCACAGCTGGCAGCTTTACCGTGGTTGGTGATCCAATGTGGAGGTCACCCCAGGCTCTTTTTTATAATTATTTTATAAATAATAATAATTACAAAAAAAAAGTAGGGTCCCCCCAAATTGGATCACCAGCCAAGGTAAAGTGGACAGCTGTGGTCTGGTATTCTCAGGATGGGAAGGTCCATAGTTATTGGCCCTTCACAGCCTAAAAATAGCAGGCCACAGGCGCCCCAGAAGTGGCGCATCCACTAGATGCGCCAATCCTGGCGCTTCACCCCAGCTCATCCCGTGCCCTGGTGCAGTGGCAAATGGGGTAATAAATGGGGTTGCTACTAGCTGTAAGGTCACCTGACATCAAGCCCAGCAGTTTGTGATGTCATGGCGTCTGTCAGATACCCGACATCACAAACTGTCAGTACTAACAAAAAAATAGACAAAAAAAAATTATTTGAAAAAACACTCCCCAAAACATTCCCTCTTTCACCAATTTTTTGTAAGAAAATAAATAAGGGGGTCCCACAACGACTCTCGACCGTCTAGAATATGGGGGGACACGCTCGGTGAACGTATCCCCCATTTTCTAGGAGTGCAGACCCTCCATGTGAGGAGTGTGGGTGCAATGAATCTGCACCCACTCTCCCTGGGTCCACAGCAGCAGAGTCCATGTCGTAACGGTTGCTATCAAAGCTGCAATGCCCTGCTCATGAGGTAAGGGCATGCCTAATCAGGAGAACTATTCTACATTTCCAAATATTGGTATTTGCTGATATTACTGCTATTCCACCTACTATATATTGGGGATAGGATCTTGGAGATGGAATACCCCTTTAAGTCCAGTTATCCAGCTGAATGAATACTAAACAACAGAGCTCGCTATTTAGATGTGTTTTCTTCTGGCGTATAACGGACTCTCATGTTTGGTAGTCGTTCAGCAGGGCAACAGAAATAGCACATACCTCCATTTGGAAATGTAGTATAGCTCTCCTGATCAACTATGTTCCTTACCTCATGAGCAGGGCATTGCAATAATAATAATAATAATTCATTTATATAGCGCTATTAATTCCATAGTGCTTTACATACATTGGGAACACTGTCCCCATTGGGGCTCACAATCTAAATTCCCTATCTGTATGTCTTTGGGTACTCGGAGGAAACCCACGCAAACATGGGGAGAACATACAAACTCATTGCAGATGGTGTCCTTGGTGGGAATTGAACCCAGGACGTCAGCGCTGCAAGACTGCAGTGCTAACCACTGAGCCACCGTGCCGCCCATTTAGCTTACAGATGTATAACCACCACTCACTGTGTCTGACCACAGGAAGCTGAGCTGACAGCCGCTCTGTGCATGCGGCAGCGTCTATTGTGAAGGAGAGGGCCGCCGGAGATTAACACTCCACAGATACCGTGGGACACCGGGGAACACCGGTGGGGTTATAGAGGGTGACCTGGCAGGGCCTGGAGAGGAGTTTTCTGTCGCATGTGTCATGGCACATGTGACAGAAATCAGAGGAGTAGGGTGAATGCGTCTGGCGCACTGCTGTGCGCGCGGCCATCTTGGATTTCCGGGAGGGGTCGGGGGGAGACACTTTGGCGACACCGGGGGACCGGGGAGGAGATTTATCTCCCATCTGACATGTTTGTTCATGCCAGATGGGAGATAAATAATTTTTTACCGACGCTGTCATTTACTGTAACGTGATCATCGGTATACGGTGTATACTGGTGATCACGTGAGCGGGGACCGGAAAAAACGGCCTAAATCATGATCTCCAGGGTCTCAGCTACCCCCTGAAACCACGGAGATTTTCTGACGCTAGGGGGCGCTATTCACTTATTTCTGCCTGCTGTTTATAAACGGCAGACCAGAATAGCGCTTCATTCACACGACCGATCCGTTTTCGCGGTCCACAAAAAACAGTTTGTTTTTTTTACAGGTGCATCCGTGTGGCATCCGTTTCTGTTCCATATACGGTCCGTATGTCATCCGTGTGCCTTCCGTTTGTTTGCATACTGCAAAAAAACTGAAGGAGGTAAAATACATAAATTTACCCAGGATCTGTGACGCCCTGGACCCCCAGGGGTCACAGGTAACAACACACAACACCACACACACCCCCACCCCAGTGAGGCACCAGCAGCCAACAAGTCCTGACCGCCTCCCTCAGGTCTAGTCAGGCACACCAGTTGGGCGGAGCCAGGCGGATAGTCACGCCGTCCGAGGAGTCTGCTGGCCTGAGGCAGGGAAAGGACAAGTGAGTCGAGTGGGGAGAGGAGTAGTGAGAGGAGTAAAAGTGGCGAGCTGAGAGTCAGGGGCCTAGGGCGGAGCCTAGGACCCCTTGGAACTGTCAGGCAGGCAAGACGGTGATGGCCGTCTGCAGGAGTCCGGTCAGGGACTGAACTGCGGAACCGTAGGGACCGAGAAGAGGGTGGTGACCCTTCGTACCCGAATCGGGGAGCTAACAAGTCAACCGGAGCACCAGGCAGGGTACTCAGACCCCGTTCTAGCCCAGAAGCAACCGGGCTCAGACAAATCTACTGATTGCGGTCTGGACCTCAGGGGTTCATTCCCACCCAAAGTCCCGATAGACGGCAACAGCCCACCGATTCCGGATAAGAGCCACCGCCAAGGGCCAGAGATCCAAAGGGCTAGCGCCTGCGGGTAAAAGGGCTCCTCCGGTACCCAAAAGCCGGGGAGTGGACTACCGTTGCTGAAGCATAGGAGTCACTGTAGCAAATTTAAAGGTGCAGGAGAAAGGCGACATCACCAACCTCACTGGGGACACACGCAGCCGGCTGCGGGCACCGATCTACACTGAACTTGGTTTACCATTGACTCTGTGTGGTTTAATCGTGAGTACACCAGTGCCATCAGGCACCGCGCCGCATGCGTGCCCCTGCGTCCTGCAACCCCCCGCTCCTGCCACCTGGCCCCAGGACCAACAAACCCCCTACCCACGGAGGGGTCAACACCTAGCTGCGACCCACCACCGATCCCGGATGAGCCCCCGCACCCTGACCGCAGCGGTGGTGCCTATCACCTCACCACGACCCGTGGGTGGCGTCACGAACTGTTACCGGGCCGTGAAACCGGTCCACCCCAAACCAAACAACCAAACCTACCCCCCCTTTCCAGAGCGACGTGGCCCCCAGTCCGGAGGCGCTTGAGCCACCGACAACCCGAGCTCGGATCCGAGCGGCTCGGCGGAGAGCAGCCGAGCCCCCAGGGCAGTACAGATCCATAGCTTCAACCTACATGAGATGTTCACTCCAGTGCCATTTTCTACTGCTTTTCACAGTGTAGAGCGCTCTGGTGATTTTCTTTTGCTTGTACACTTCATATCAGTCTTTTCTGTCATTATAATGGCAGAAAGACACATAATGTCCCACTCGCCTGCATTTTGTAATTTTGCACCCTTTGGTGCCTTTCATGTGGCACTAAGGGGTGCTTAGCCTTGTATTTAGCGAAAAAAATTAAAAAAATGACGTGGGGTTCCCCCTATTTTTGTAGCCAGCTAGGGTAAAGCAGACGGCTGCAGCCTGCAGACCACAGCTGGCAGCTTCACCTTGGCTGGTAATCCAAAACTGAGGGCACTCCACTCTGTTATTTTAAATTAAATAAATAACTAAAAAAAAAAAAGACGTGGGGGTCCCCCCAAAATTGGATCATCAGCCAAGGTAAAGCGGACAGCTGGGGTCTGATATTCTCAGACTAGGGAGGTCCATGATTATTGGACTCTCCCCAGCCTAAAAATAGCAGGCCGCAGCCGCCCCAGAAGTGGCGCATCTATTAGATGCGCCAATCCTGGTGCTTCGCCCCAGCTCATCCCGTGCCCTGGTGCGGTGGCAAATGGGGTAATATATGGGGTTGATACCAGATGTGTATTGTCACCTGGCATCAAGCCCTGGGGTTCGTGAGGTCAGGCGTCTATCAGATACCCGACATCACCAACCCAGTCAGTAATAAAAAAAAAAAAATAGACGACAAACACATTTTTATTTGAAAAAACACTGCCCAAAACATTCCCTCTTTCACCAATTTATTAGAAAGAAAAACAAATCCAGGTCTGCTGTAATCCAAGGGGTTCCCATGACGATCCATACCATAGTCACTGTCCCATTCAATGAAGAACAGAATGTTCCACATTGGCTGGGAGAGCAATGCAGTGACCTGAGCTAACATCAACAGGTCAGCCCAGGTCACTGCAGGGCATGACAAGTGCTGCTGTCAGGAGCGAGGTACATTACCTGCGGTGACGATCTCCTGCACTGCTGATAGCAGACCTGTCGCTGACTTCAATGACCTTCACAGCCAAGTATCGTGGGAGCCTGTGACGTCACCGCTGGTGACAGTCTCTGGTCGGCAGCGAGAGGAGATGTGACAAGCGGCGGCCATGGAGGACAGTGACAGCGCGAAGGTCGGGAGGGCGGGACTTCATCACCGCAGGTAAGCTGAGCGGAGTAATGTGTGCGGAGTGCGAGGTGGGTGGAGCTAAGCGGGGTAATGTGTGCAGAGTGACAGGTGGGTGGAGCCAAGTAGGGTAATGTGTGAAGAGTGCCAGGTGGGCGGAGCTAAGCGGGGTAATGTGTGCATAGTGCCAGGTGGGTGGAGCCAAGCGGGGTAATGTGTGCAGAGTGCCAGGTGGGTGGAGCCAAACGGTGTAATGTGTGCAGAGTGCCAGGTTGGTGAAGCCAAGCGGGGTAATGTGTGCAGAGTGCCAGGTGGGTGGAGACAAACAGTGTAATGTGTGCAGAGTGCCAGGTTGGTGGAGCCAAGCGGGGTAATGTGTGCAGAGTGCCAGGTGGGCGGAGCCAAGCGGGGTAATGTGTGCAAAGTTCCAGGTGGGTGGAGCCAAGCGGGGTAATGTGTGCAGAGTGCCAGGTGGGCAGAGCCAAGCAGGGTAATGTGTGCGGAGTGCAGGTGGGTAGAGCCAAGCGGGGTAATGTGTGCGGAGTGCAGGTGGGTGGAACCAAGCTATGTAATGTGTGCAGAGTCCCAGGTGGGTGGAGCCAAGTGGGGTAATGTGTGCAGAGTGCCAGGTGGGCGGAGCCAAGCAGAACCATGTGTGCGGAGTGCAGGTGGGTGGAGCCAAGCGGGGTAATGTGTGCAGAGTGCCAGGTGGGCGGAGCCAAATGGGGTAATGTGTGCAGAGTCCCAGGTGGGGGGAGCCAAGCGGGGTAATGTGTGCAGAGTGCCAGGTGGGTGGAGTAAAGCGGGGTAATGTGTGCAGAGTGCCAGGTGGGCGGAGCCAAGTGGGTAATGTGTGCAGAGTGCCAGGTGGGTGGAGCCAAGCAGGGTAATGTGGGCAGAGTGCCAGGTGGGTGGAGCCAAGCAGGGTAATGTGTGCGGAGTGCAAGTGGGTGGAGCCTAGCGGGGCCATGTGTGCGGGCAGCGGAGTGCAAAGTGGGTGGAGCCTAGCGGGGCCATGTGGGGCTGAAGACATCAGTGCCGGGCACTGCATGGCTGGGGACTGGTGAGTGTGAGTGTGTGTGTGTACATGCCGAGTGCAGGAGGGGGCGGAGCCCAGCGGGGAAGTGTCGGCTCCCTGCACATGTAACTAAGATAAATTTTGGGCTACTAAACAAAGCACTTTGCTTGGATACCCGATATTTATCTTGGTTACCAGCTTACCGCAGGCTGCCAGCGATGGCTCCCTGCACACTGTAGCTGTAAAAAGCCCTGCTTTTTGCTGATCGAACCATTCTCGAACGTAACTCGAACTGCCGAACTTTTACCAAAAAGCTCAAGTTCTAGTTCGATCTAGAACACCCCCCAAATCACTCTAACCGCGAACTGGAGAACCACGAACCGCGCTCAACTCTAATCCTGATCTGTCTGTTCCTGTGCCCCCGTGCCCTTGTCTGTGTTCTGTCCCCTGGTCGTCCTTCCTGTCCTCTGTCCCCTCTCCTATTTCTCCACTCGGTTGCTTCCTCCGGTACTGACCTTGACCTGACTTTGACTCTGCTTCTGCTCGTTCCTCCGGTCCTGCTTTTGCCCGTACGGTGTTTGACCCAGCCTGCCTGACTATTCCTCGCATGCCCTGCATCTCTGCTTCTCACCTGTGCTGTGAGGCAGTTTATGAGAACACTGTGTATTTACTTACTGGTTCTCGTTGCTCTGTGTAGTGTCTTCTGCTGCAGAGCTCTGGCTCCCCCTGGTGGCAGCATGACAGAGTAATTCCGCATATGAAATATAGAAATACTTTATTTTTAGAAAAATTTATACAGTAAGTGATAGACATACAAAAACACAATAAAAATGCAGTGTTACAGTGTACAAAACACACAAGGATGTGGAGGGTTAACACACTCTAAATTGGGTTAAATTATACAAATCTGTTATGATCCGGAACCATGGAAGATCACAATAGATCATTGGCAAAAAGGTGACAAGCGCATTGGCAACTAATCTGGCTGCCATCCTCTTACTAAACCATCAACACTAGAAGTAGCTGAGGGGTAAACTAACATCCTATGCACCGCGAACCCAGCCAGAAAACTAAGTATCCTATAGGAAGGAAGGATGAATAACTCTCTGCCTCAGAAATAGTCCGCAAAAGGTATAGCAAACCCCCCACATTCAAAGATATAGGAAAATACAATACACAGATGGATGATAGGATTAGCAAAGGTGAGGCCCCACTAACTAAATAGGAAAGGATAGGAAAGAAGCTGATGGTGATCAGAGAAAAACCCTACAAAAATCCAAATACCTGATAGTACAAAAAGGTCCTCAGATCGCACGATCTGCACTCCGTCCTATATCAGGCGCTCTTGTCAAACCAATGAACATAAAACAGGAACAATTACAAATTCAAGAAGCAACAAACACATGGACTTATAGGAGCAAAAACTCCAAACATAGCTGCAGGGAGTGTTGTGAATGTTAGTTATGTCTTGGCTGCTGGGAGGCTCCCTCTGGTGGCCAGGAAGGGTTTGGACAGAGACCAGGTGTGTTGTGCAGTGGGTGTTTCCTTTCCTAACTCTCTGCTTATTTAAGTCCTGGTCTGATTGCAGGCTGTTGCCGGATGTCAGTTGTTCTTTGTATCTCTAGCCTGCATAATCCTGCTCTACATCACATCCACTCCAGATAAGTTCTTGCTCTTTATTTATTGCCTGGTTCTTTTGCTTATCTGGGTTTGTCATTTGTTGTGGTTGGTTTCAGTTTATTTCCTTCCAGGGATTTCCCCCCTCAGTGGATTGTTGAGGAACTCCCTGCAGTTCTATGTGGAGTATAGCTCCTTTGGGTCCATGTGTTTATGGCTTGTTGAATTTGTTATAATTCTTGTTTTCTGTTCATTGGTATGACAAGGGCACCTGGTATAGGACGGAGTTCAGATCGAGCGATCTGAGGGCCTTTTTGTACTATCAGGAAGTTGGTATTTTGCAGGGTTTTTCTCTGGCTACCATCAGTCCCTTTCCTGTCCTTTCCTATTTTAGTCAGCGGGGGCCTCACCTTTTGCTAATCCTGTCATCTACCTGTTGTGAGGTAGCGCGGTCGGCTGCGCAGCAGAAGACACGGGATCCAGGCATATAGGTTCACAGCACACGGTGTTTAATGTCCAAACAAAAATCCACAGCAATATACATGTCTCTCCAGCAGAGACTCAGGGAGTTGTGATCACTCCCTCACACCCGGCACACCTGCCCCTCGTTCCTGTTTCCATTTAACCCTTCCTTCAGCCTGTAGGGAAACAGCATTAACCCTAGAGTGGATTTACTTTCTATCATGGAGTGAGCACGACCGGGGCGAGACATACCGGCCGTCATAGATAACCCCGGTCACAGTCTCACATACCCCCCCCCTCAGTTCAAGCGTGCGGGGTTGAACTCCCGCCATCAAACACGGGCCGCGGGACAAGGCATCGGCGTTGACCTGCAACCTACCGGCCCGGTGTTCAACCGTAAACCGGAAGTTCTGCAGAGAAAGGAACCACCGGGTAACCCGGGCATTCCGTTCCTTGGCGGACCTCATCCAGACCAGCGGAGAGTGATCAGTCACCAAGCGAAACTGCCGTCCCAGCAGGTAATAGCGTAGGGACTCCAAGGCCCATTTAATCGCCAGGCACTCCTTCTCCACTACGCTATAATTCCGCTCGGGAGGGGTGAGCTTCCTACTCAAGAAGGTGACGGGGTGTTCCTCCCCCTGAACCACCTGAGACAGCACTGCCCCCAGGCCGACCTCAGAGGCGTCAGTCTGTACTATGAACTCCTTCCGGAAATCAGGGTTGACCAGAACGGGTTGTCCGCACAGGACCCCCTTCAGGGCCCGGAAGGAGACCTCGGCCTGCGGAGTCCAGCGCACCATGACGGACTTCTTGCCTTTGAGAAGGTCCGTCAAGGGGGCTGATAGTCCCGCAAAATCTCTTACAAACCTCCTGTAGTACCCCACGATACCCAGGAAGGCCCTAACCTGCTTTGTGGTCAGGGGTCTAGGCCACTTCTGGATCGCCTCAACCTTGTTAATTTGGGGCTTAATCACTCCTTGGCCTATCACGTAGCCCAAGTAGCGGGCTTCCGTGAGTCCCAACGCACATTTCTTGGGATTGGCTGTCAATCCGGCTGTTCGAAGCGCGTCCACCACCGCTTGTACCTGTTCCAAGTGGGTCTGCCAATCGGGGCTGTAAATAATGATGTCATCAAGGTACGCTGATGCATACGCCTGGTGGGGTTCCAGCACTAAGTCCATCAACCTCTGGAACGTGGCCGGAGCGCCATGTAACCCAAAAGGCAAGACAACATAGTGGAAGAGACCCTCCGGCGTAACAAAAGCGGTTTTCTCCTTGGCGGACTCCGTCAGTGGCACCTGCCAGTACCCCTTGGTCAGGTCGAGCGTGGTAAAATATCGCGCCTGTCCCAGCCTATCAATCAGCTCATCCACCCGGGGCATGGGGTAGAGATCGAACTTGGATATTTCGTTCAATCTCCGGAAGTCATTGCAGAACCTTAAGGAGCCATCGGGTTTTGGTATTAGGACAATGGGACTAGCCCATTCACTCCGGGATTTTTCGATGACCCCCAGGCGTAGCATTGTCTTCACTTCTTCTGATATGGCTTGTCTTCGAGCCTCCGGCACGCGGTATGACTTCAGGCGTACCTTCAGGTGGGGCTCGGTGACAATGTCATGTCGTATCAGACTGGTCCTACCCGGCAACTCGGAGAAGACATCGGGGTTCTGCTGAACCAGCCGTCTGGCCTCTCGCCTCTGTTGCTTGGTGAGGGCTTCTCCGATCCTTACTTCCGGTTCGTCCTCTCCGGAGGTCGCTGAAGCCGGGAGTGAACGACCCGAAGAGGAGGGAGATGGGGGAAACTCAACCATCAGGCTTTCCCGTTCCTGCCACGGTTTTAATAGGTTGACATGGTATATTTGTTCAGGTTTCCGCCTACCGGGCTGCAATACTTTATAGTTGACCACCCCAACTTTTTCCTTTATCTCGTAGGGGCCTTGCCACTGAGCCAGGAATTTACTCTCCGCCGTGGGGATTAATACCAACACCCGATCCCCGGGTTTAAAGGTCCGCACGGTGGCTTGTCTATTATAGCGGCCGCTTTGCGCGGCCTGAGCCTCCTGTAAATGCTCCTTCACAATTGGCATGACCGCGCTTATGCGGTTCTGCATTCCTAAAATGTGTTCAATCACACTTTTATGGGGGGTGGGCTCTTGCTCCCATGTTTCCTTTGCCAGGTCCAACAATCCCCGGGGATGTCGCCCGTATAACAATTCAAAAGGCGAAAACCCCGTGGATGCCTGTGGCACCTCTCGGATGGCAAACATCAAATAGGGAAGCATCATATCCCAGTCCTTCCCGTCTTTGGAGATCACCCTTTTTAGCATGGTTTTCAGGGTTTTATTGAATCGTTCTACTAACCCATCCGTCTGAGGATGATACACAGACGTACGCAACTGCTTGATCTGGAGTAGCCGGCATAGTTCTTTGGTCACTTTAGACATGAATGGGGTCCCCTGATCCGTAAGGATCTCCTTGGGCAACCCCACCCGGCAGAACACAGAAAACAACTCCCGAGCTATAAGCTTCGCCGCAGTATGTCTGAGAGGTATCGCCTCTGGATACCGGGTGGCATAGTCAACGATCACTAGGATGTGTTGGTGCCCTCGAGCAGACTTTACG